>NC_080751.1:52437929-52740959 GCF_020826845.1 Diceros bicornis minor
CCCACCTGTCAGAGACTTGCCTTCATCAAGTCTCAGGCCTGAAGCCTGAAGCCCTGCTGCTTATCCAGCACAGGGGAGACCAGGAAAGAAACTCCAAAAGGCTGGCTTTGTTATGAATTTTCCTCATTTGGCGATGTTCCTGGGTGAACCATTAAGAGTTGAATGCTGAAGATTAAAGCAGTCTGTTTTGGAGAGGAACATCTGGTTCACTTGTGCTCTTAGCAATAGCAGCGCCAGCCAGTTTCATTTCTGCTGTTCTGATGGAAGGGCCAGCTTGACTTGAAGAGAGGAGGGCCAGAGGGAGGCTGTAAGTGCTCAATCCTCCTGAGCAATCCTTATCATTCGGCCTCCAGGCCTTTGCCCAGACTGTCCCTGCCATCTGGGATGCCTTCCCTGCCTCCTCTCCACCTGCTTCCTGCCTCAAGCCATCAGCACCCAGTAGGCTCTCCTTCCCCCATTACAACACTCTGTGTCTACCATTCTCCTTTGTTATTCAGCAGCTTCTCCCCCTACTGCCATTCTGTGCACAAGATGTACCTGGAGAGCCTCATGTTTGGAGCTCACAAAGGACTTGCCAAAGCGAGGCCAGAGTTAGAAACAAAGTCAAACTAGAACCCAAGTCTCCTTCCTCTCTGCTTGTATTTTCCTTGACTAACTGGATCTGTGACTCATTTTCTCCATCTGCCAGTGGAGATGACATGCCCGTCCCTTGTCCATCCAACATAGGCTGAGATTTTGTTCTGAATAGAGTTCATTTTTGCATTGTGGGGGTCATGTGGTGACGGTGGTTATTTTTTGGTGTGGGTTGAGGGTCCAGGAGCTCCTTCCTACCCCAACTCTACTAAGGTATATATTCCCCATTTCTTCCAGTTCTAACAGTGTGGCCAGTGGGTGGAAGCGGTGGTGATGATCGCCTGCCTGTCCTGAACAAGGATTACCTCTTTGAGCATCCTCGGGACACCAAAGAGTTTTGGCCCCGCCTGCTGGAGAAAGCCTACGCCAAGTAAGGATGGGCCCATCCCTCAGCCCAGGGCCTCAGTGATGTAATGGCAGGTGGAAGTAGGCAGTCTGAATCTGCTGACTCTTCGGTCATCTGACCGGGGGGAGGACATCTAGCACTGCTGAAGACCCTGCCCAGTCCAGTCCTGGGCCCTGAGGAGTGGTAACAACCCTCAGTCTACCCCAGTCCCTGTCCTTCTGGAGGTCAGAATCTGAACAGCGAGACAGCTCAAGACCTCTTTTTTTTGCATTCTTTCTTCTGAGCCCACTTGTGAAAAACTAAAGCTATTGCTCATTTCCAGTGCCAGGGGGAGCTGCTCATTAGCATTTGAGAATGAAGCCCAGATAACAGCCAAGGTTGTTGAACCAATCCGTATATTTGGGGAGGTTAATTCACTTCTAAGCTACTTACGCAGACACTGCCATTATCTTTCCAGTACGGATTCAGCCCTCACCACTTCAGGGCGTCGTCTCTGCCTTACGTAAAGGGAAAGCATGGCAGTTCACTTGGAGAATTAGAAAGCTTGTGGACTGAAATGATGACTTTGACCTCATTTTGTTAACAGCTGACCTAAAGCAATCACTCAGCTTGAAAAGAAATAGGAAAGTGGTCCCGGAATCCACATTCTACCGCCTAAAGAAATCTAGCAGAGGATAAAATGTTTCAAACTATTAAGCTATTTAAAAGCTTTTCCCTCCATCCAAAAAAGGAAGTTATAGAATGCAGGAAGGAATCAAATAGAATTATAGCATATGAGAGCTGGAAGAGACCTCTGTCAGCGTTTTTTTTGAAAGATAAGCCAGCTGAGGCTCAGAGAGGTGAAACAACTTGCCCAAGGTCACACTGTGTTTGAGGCCAAGTTGGGGTGAGAACTAGTCTCCCTAGTCACATGGGTTTCCATCATCTCTTGACACTGTTAGTCCTATAGGAAAAAGATTTGTCTTTTTGCTTCTTTGGAACCCAGTGTCTGGTACACAGGGACTACAGCACAAGCATGGAGAACCCATCCATCCAGATGGAGATGGCTCTCTTTCCCCCCCAAAGGGGTAGGCAATACCTAGTGAACATGTGGACTCCAAACTTGCAACTATCCTTGTGGCTGGAAAGTCTGGAAATGAATTGGTCAAGGCAGTCGTGGTGGAGGGGAGAAATCTCTTTTTGTAGATTTTTTCCCCCAGAGGTCATTCGATAGAGAGGAGACTGGGGGACAAGATCTGGTGCCCCGTGGTCTGTCTCATTCTTTATAGAATCTCTGCAGTTAAAAATTGCAGCATTTCAGCATCGTTTCTAGCTCTGATTTAGACGTCTCAATTCTTCCCTCTTTCATGTCATTGCTGGGGAGATAGACATTTCCCCAAAATAAGACTGAAGCAGAGGAATGAGAACAAGGCTCTGTGAGAACTCCTGGGTTCAGGTGACAAGGCGTAGTGACAGGTGTGGTGAACACAGTGCTCTCTATCTTTCCTTCCCTTTCTATCTCCTGTCAGCAAAGAGGGCTAAGAATAGTTGCCATGTTCCTGAAGCATCAGCGGGATTTGTGAGCTCATGTTTATAAAGCAGAGAGATAGCTCCTTGTCAAAACATCCAGCTGCCACTGGACAAGTTTTGTGGGCATTGCGGAGAGACAATGAGAGAAACTGCAGAAGATGCAGAGAAAGGGGGCTGCTGGCTGCGGGGCCTTCCTGCATTGGGTATCACTGTGGTAACTGCAGAATGAGGTGGGTGCAAGACATCAGACGAGGCCCATGTGTCCTGAGGCAGCAGGCCTGAAGAGATGGGACAGAGCCCTACAGCTGCTTTTCTGGAGTGACTTTAGTGCAGCCCTATTGAAGCCAGGGAAGACCCCAGAGTGAATGACCAGGAAGAAGCAGTGTGGAGATCACTCTGGTGGGCTCTGGAATAGGTTCTAGGACCCCAGTCTTTGTGAACTTCCAGCACCCTCAGCAAAGCCCTCTTAATTTAGGATCAGGAGCCAGAATAATACATGTGGGAAATCAAGAGAGTCAGGCATTCAGACCCAAGTGGGCATAATCCTGATCAGAGGCAGGCTTTGCAGTGGACGAAGCGAACAAGCCAGAGATAAGAGTCTAGTACCAGGCCTCACCCTGGGTCAGAGAGAGGCAGAAACGGAAAGATAAGATTCAGAACCGGTTATAGAACAAGTTGAGATCAATCTGTCACATGGTAGTTTCTGCAGAATGTCCCTCTTGTTCTGTGTATCTTTAGCTTCCTTTGATAAAAGACTTTCTATGCCATCCATGGCATTTGTGCCTGGGGCAGTGTCCTGCTTAGAGTGGCTGCTTGTTGTGTATTTGCTAACGTGAATTTACGCGAATTCTGGGTGATCCCCAGGAGGAGAGAATGACAGAGGTGGAAACATGGTGAGAAAGGAGTGTCTGAGGGGCCCCCAGAGCCGATCCACTCAACCTCACTGTTTCCAGGTTTAAGGCTGAGGACCGGGAGGGGAAGAGTCTTGTCAAAGTCACAGGCCCCGTTAGAGGCAGCAGTATGCATGGAATCAGGCCCGTGACCCTTGCATGGTTTTGTTTTACCAGAAAGAACACCATGGCAGGAGCTTTCTGCTGCCACCAGCCTGTGAAGTGTTTGACCTCTGCTTGCCCATCAGGGACAAGGGTGCTCAGGTCCCTGATGAGAAACCTGAGTGACAGGGGTAGTCGCACTGGACGACTTTGACACCAGGAAGCAGCCCCAGGGTCTCCTGCCCAGCCTGGCCTCAGTTCCATGTCTTTGTGGATTTGCCCTGCCTATATTTGGGGATTCCATGGGAACCTTTCCAGCTCACCCCCTGGCTAGGCACTTGAGTTCTCAAAACAGATCTGACCTCATCTGAGCCCTGCTGCAGCGGTTCTCCTTGTGACTGATCAATCCACCCTCTCTCCCGGCAGCACCAGTCAGCCCCTCCTGGGCCCCACTCCACCACGCTCCTCCAGCTCCAGGAGCCTCCTCGATTTGATTCTTCCTCCCTGGAGTGCTCGTCCCAATGTCCTCACCTGGATAAAACTCAACTCAGAGGTGTACCCCTCCCAGAAGCCTTCTCTAGACCCCCAGGCTGGGCTCAGGCACTTCCTCTCTGTTCCAAGGTGACCCACATGCTCTCATAGTAAATAGACACACAAGGAAGGCAACGAAACTTGACGCGTCACTCTAAGGAGAGAGTGTCCCCTTAGAGTGGCCGAGCGCTGTGGAAAAGGGGGAGACAAGTTTGGAGGTAGAAGCAGGAGAATGCACACTTGCTGTGCCTGATGATGACAGCAGCAAACACACCCTCTGTGAGCCAGACACTTTTCTATATGCTGTATACGCATTAACTGGCAGAACCATCACAACACCCTCTGAGGCAGGTACTGTTACATGCCCATTCCCCAGATGAGCAAAGGGAGCCTTAGAAAAACTCAGCCTCCTGCCCAAGAATTGACAGTTCATGAGAAGGGGAGCTAGGAGTTGGACCACAGCAGTTTGGCTCTTGAATCTGGAGTTTGTCTGCCTCACTAGTACGCAACTGGGCTGCTAAGACTTGGGGAAGAATTGGGAGGAAGGCAAGATAGGAGCAATAAGGCCAGGCATTTCTCCGGGTGCAGGTGCAGAAGCAGAAACCCCATGGGAGGATGGGCAGAGGTGCTTTGGAGAACAGCTAGGAGGGTTTTAAGTGGTTTGCTTTGGAATGCCTTATATAAGACTTGTCCTCACCTATGTTACCTTCAGTAAAGTCAACTTATCTCCCTGATGATTCTAGGGCAAGTGGGTGAGTGCTGAGAATAGGAATGGGAATTCTGGATCAAGGTTTGCGGAGTGAGAACAGAGGCTGCTTGTGGCCACAGTGGGTGTCAGGGTCATTGACTATGAGCTCTTTGAGGGCAGGAATGGGGCCTCATTCATCTTTAAATGCTCAATGCCTAGCATGGTACCCTGCACACCGTAAGCACTCACCACTATTGTTAAACTGAGCAGGAAACAGTGGATCCTCATCATAATAATATCCAATATTTACTAAGGGTTTGCCATGCGCCAGGCACTATGCTGAGCCGAGCCCCATGAGGTTTAGTGACTGCTCCAAGGTCAAGCAGCTAAATACGTAGTGAGATTGGGATTTAACCCCCAGCCTGTGGCTCCAGCACCTGCCCTCCTAACCTCACAATACTGCCGCTCACGGGGCTGCCCAGGCCCCAGAGACTAGGAGAAGGAAGGTGGTGTGGGTGGCACATTGCTAGAATCTCCATCCAGGTGAATAGGTGGGTGGCCATGATCTGGGGGTGGACAGGGCAGTTCTTCACCTGGGAAATACACAGAGGTCACATGTGCAACCTCCCTCCCTGGAGTGTCTCACCAAAGGCACCACAGAGATTGAGCTGACTTCCCCCTCCCAGGTTTCGAGGGGCCTATCTCCACCTGCACTCCAGCTACCTCCCCGATACCCTGGGGGACCTCAGGGGAGGGGTGATCACCAGTGTCACCCTGCACTCCTTCTCTACCAACCTGGTGATGATGATGAAGATGGCGGCCAAGGCCAGCTCCCTGATGACCTGTGCCACCCTGGTGTGGGTGAGTAGACCAGGAATCCCTTTGCATAGTGTGAGCCTTTCCTCACCCAGGAGTGTTCAGCCACTGGCTCACTCAGCTGGTGAGGGGAATGGCTTTACCAAGGTCACTTCATTTAATCCTCACAACAACCCTCCTCTGAGACGCAGATTGCAGAATTCACTTTCAGAACAGGAAATGGTCTCAAGGAGGCTAAGTAAAATGCTCACCATCACACACCCAGTTAGTGGCTGAGCAGGGGTTCAAATGTTGCTGTCTAACTTCAAAGCCTTTGCCTAGTGCTTCCCCATGACCAGGAGCAATGGGTCCAGAATGGCCAGGGAGCCCTTCAATTCTCACTGGATCTAGAAGCAGCACCCCAAGGGCAGCATGTCCCATTTGAAAAGCTTGGATAACGCTCCAAATTATTTGAGTCTGTTCTGAGACAGCTAGCTCCCCACCCATGGGGAGGCTTCCTTCATTATTTAAACATGTGAACTGTGAGTTACACGTCCCTAATCTGAAATGCCACATGAAAACTAAGATGCGCTTTCAACCCCAACTACCCCCAACACCGTGGTGGCGAGTATTCCCGACTCCCACAAAACGCCCAGCAGACACGTTTCGTGCTGTCTTATTGATGATGAGTGATTGGAGGAGGAGCAAGCAGTCCAGGTCCTCAGGACTCTGTGGGGTCCTATCAGTAATGGGGTGTTCTCCTGAGGTCTGGAATACCTGGAGCCTCAACCACCCAGCAGCCTTCAAACTCTGCCTCTCTAGAACAGATTTCCCGGAACAAATGCCATTGCAATGTGAGCCAGTGGGACACTTTTCATCGAGCCACGGCTCAGCTGCTGATTGAATTGTGCTTTTCTACTTCTTTGAAGAGGCTGTGAATGTTTAATGCTTGGTCTGACTTTCTCCTTTAAGCCGAAAGGTGAGGCCACAGGAATGGAGAGTGGCCTGGTGAGTCAGCAGGCCTACACAGTGACGAGAGTGAGCAGGTAAGGCGCCCATGGGCCATGGCCAGTGTTCTGGCTCTTCAAAAAAGGACTCAGAATCACACGCCTTCAGCAAGCCGAGCAAAGCCGAAATGAGTATCTGTCATTCTTGCCCCCATGGTGGCAGCCATCACGGACAGCCTCAGTTTCTTCTATTCATCCAGAAGTTCTGAAGTCCAGTATCCTCATCCCCAAGGGACCCACCAGAGAGCTTGCTATCCTTGAACTGATCTCAGACAGGCTGAGTGTCTAGACTGGGAGATTAGCCCAAAAAGAAAGCAGAATGAACTACCCAATTGACTCTGGGGGAAGTTTTGCCCTGAAAGGGTTTTATTTGTTATGTGCCAACTAAACTACTATGACAAAGACACTCCACAATACAGGAGCTCCAACAAGATAAAGTTCATTTCTGCCCCAGGTGAGCAGGTGATCCCAGAGCTGGTAGGTGGCTCTGCCATCCACAACATGGGGCTTCTACTTGTGAGCCCAGGGCAGCTGCTTCAGGTCCCCTCATCTCTCAGCCAATGGAATAGAAGAGGCCAGGGGACTCCTGTACATCCAGAGAGATAGTGGAAAAGGCACACACCATTTTCCCTCAGATCCCATTATTCTGAGCCTAACCATGTGCCATACCAAGGTCCAAGGGAGTCTGGGAAACATACTGCCTAGCTGGGCCTCCATACGCCCAGCTAAAACATTATTCCCATGGGAGAGGGGAAGATGGTTACAGGAGGGCAGTCTTTCCCCTTGATGCAAGAACTGACTTAGTGTGGACAAAAATGTATGCAATTACTGTGTGCAGTATCATTTGGTCTGGAAAACACCACTAAAGTCCCACCTCCTGCATTCATCAATGAGGAAGCTGAGAACTGAGAGGCAAAGGTCTTTCACAAGGTCACACAGCTACTCGAAATGGCTGGGCCCAGACACCACGTCTCCTCGGTTCCTATCTATGCTTCTCACGCAGCCATGCAGTGACAGCACTTCCTGGCCTTGTGCTGATTTCCCACAAATGTTCCCCATCTCTGTATTTCTCATAACTCTTGAGGTCTAATAATGTCTTTCTAGGCCCTAAGAGACAGCGCTCCAAGCTCCAAGGTCCATTTTTCACAGGTATTTATGAGCCAAGGAATGCAGGATGTCAGGTTCTATTTCTGGCATGCTTTCTCATATTTGCCTTCCCTCTCTCTGTATCAATGTCTCTCCTGTCCACTGACCTAAGGCCAGTTACTCCATTGTTTCGTGTTTTGGTGAATGTTCCAATCCACCAAACAGGGACAATATCTTCTGTCTCCCTCAGGAAATCAGTAACAAATGCTTCCTCTGCACAGCATCTGGGAGACAGCAGGCACCTAATAAATGCTTGTTGGATCAATGGGTGAATGTGCATGCATGACTGAATGAATACATTTGTCCTTGGCCTATGAAGATGACATCACTGATGCTCCATCATAGAACATATGTGAAGAGCTCAAAAGACATTTCCCACAAGCAGGGAAAAGGTTGTCCTGATAAACCCAGGCCAGAAGAGATCCCAGTCACGGTGGCCCCAGACTCCCTTCCTCTGAATTCTCCCAAGCTCTTCTCTGAATTCTCAGTGGACATAGCCAATACCATCATCACACCTGGCCACGCATGGACACTCTGCTCCCCACAGCTCCCCAGTCCCAGATGTGGACAAGTCCAGGCTAGGGATAGCGAATCAGTTTTCTTGTATGTCAGCTTTGATCAGTTGGCAATGCTACCTGGATCACTGTGTTGACAAGACTCTGGCACTGCTTCCAGGTTTGGGGAAAGAGAGCTGTGATCAATTAATGACGTCTGTGCTGGGCATGGAATGAAGGAGCAGTGGTACCTGCGGGATGTACCTGCTATTCCTGGACAAGGCCCTTTTTATGCACTGAGACAGCCTTTGTATCTCCTCAGAACACAGGGAGAAGGGACTTGCATATCCAGAGGTCCAGATGGCCACAGAACGTGAGGCCCCACAGAGCCTGGGTATGGGGATGGCAGTGACCGCCATGTTATAGAGCAGTCGTAGGGCCGAGGTCATGGAGGCGAACTTGGGAGTTGGAGTGTGGGCTCAGCTGGGGTTTAGGCTCCTGATGATTCTGCTCATAGCCCGAATGTCTGCTCCCCCACAGCACATGTTGAGTTGTTCTTACAATACAATGAACGGTCTGAACAGGACACCTCCCCTTGTAACAGTAGGTGATCAAGACTACGTGTCCTATATGGTCAATTCCTGCCATTCTGTGGCTGCTCTCACTTCCCAGCACGTGCCCTGAGGAGCACCCACCTGGTGAGATCCTCTGTGAAAGCAGGTTTCCAAATGTTTGGAAAATGCTGCTCACCATATCCCCTACTTGGAAATTCACAATGGACATTAGCATTTTAAAGGCTCTGAGAAGGCCTGTATTAACACTACCAGTATAGCTTGGTTTTAATCTACCATTAGCTATGAAACCATTTTTCCTAGGAATAACTATTAACAGCCTATGGAACTAGCTAGAATTCAAGAGAATACATTTGAGGAAATACTATCCTAAGATAGATAACCTGGATTACCTCTTGCCAGTGGGACCTTTTCTGAGAGAGCTGACAAGGGTCAGGGGTGCAGTCAGTAGCCAGGAGACAGACACATGGAAGCCAGCCCATTCTCAGATGTAGCCGTGACCTTGGCCTCAAATGGACCCCTGAGCCACCCAGCCAAGGCCCATGTGATCACCAGTAGGGCGCTATCAAAAAGGAGTGACACAGTCGGACAAGGGCCTGAGAACTTGGCTAAAGATTCCTCCTCCCGAAAGAGGAGGTTATAACTCCGACCACAAGTGCTAAGATTAAAACAGCCCGCAAATGCAGTGTGCTTTTTAATCTGCTTATCCTCCCTCTAGGTGGGATACAGACAGGAAGATGAATGAAATTGGCATTTTTTATTATGCACCTAGCTTGGTCAGTGACTCCCCTGGGCAAGGGGGGTAGTGTTTATCTGCATGCCTCATTTAGCCCTCTTTCAGCCCCTTCCCATTGCCGGCCGCTCTTTCCCCGCTGCCCAGCTGAGCCCCTGGCTATCTGTTAGGCACTGAGGTGGCTCATTAAGCTCTTTGGGCCACCAGGCAACCATTTCTCATGTCCCTGCTCCATGGGCTCCATCGGGGGCTGGTGGTTAATAATACACTGTGTGCAAGGCCTGGAGTGCCTGGATGTGGGGCAGAGAGGGGCAGGACCCTGGGTTTAGGCCAGGAGCCCCCCATTCCAGGTAGGGTTAAGCCAGAGCACCTTCCGCTGCAGTGCAGTGATAGAAGCAGATGGAAAGGAACCTTATCCAAGCCAAGTTCTTGTGTCTGATGGCATTGCTCCATTCATGTCAATGCCCTATTGGTGATCACATGGGCCTCAGCCAGGCAGCTTAGGGGTTATATGTGAGGCCAGGGTCATGGCCACATCTGGGAATGGCCCAGCCCTGGAGCAGCTATATCCTTTATCTACTCCCAATTCCAAAACTAAGGGCCTGGGCTTTGGAGACTGACAGTGGCTGGGATCAGAATTCTGCCTCTGCCACTTACTCGGAGGCCTTGGGAAAGTTGCTTAACCTCTCTGACACTCGGTTTCCTCATCTACACGAACAGGATTATATGAACGTCTACCTCACAGGATTGAAGGATGAAACACACATCAAGCACCAGTCAGCCCCTGGCTCTGAGCCCTGCCTCCACACACGAGTTCCTTTTCCATACGGTGATATTCCACTCTGCGCTTTCTCAGCCTCCTCTGACCTGGAATCATCGAACTAGTTCTCTCGGTCCCTCACCCCTCCAGGCCTCGGTCTCCTCAGACAACATTAGCACAGATCAATACCACAGCTATGTCTTAATCATCCTTTAATTCCTCTCGCAGGCTGAGGGCTCCTGGATCCGGGACTGTAAGTTCAAAGGTTGTGGTTGTTTTGTTGTAGCTTTTCAACAGTCTTGCCCTCTGGCCTCAGTGGTCTGAGGGAGCAAATGTGCCAACTTCTGTATCTGGGAGTGAGGGATGATGAGGTCCCCAGGGGAAGCAAGGAAAGTGCAGGCCATCGAGGCACCCTGCTGACCAACAGAGGCAGGGTGATGGAGGCCTGGTGTAGCGCCAGGGTTGCAGGCTGAGGAGGGCTAGCCTCAGATATCTCCACTCGCAGGCCATCCCAGTCATGCTCAAATCAGCCTCCTCTACTGGCCTCGCTCAGGACAGCCGTGCACAACCCGGCACAGCTCCCAGTGGTCCCCTGGCATGGAAGCAGCTTTGTCTGTGGAATAGAGACACCGGCTCTATTGGCGGATGCCAGAGACCCATAAAGATCTCTCCTCTGCAGCCCACGGCAACGTATCATGCTATTTATCTGCTATTAAATCTCAGCTCGCCCACGTTCTAGGATGCAGTCGTACAGAATGCCGCAGCTGCACCTGCCATGCAAGATGCTGAGCAGAAAGAGGGGCCGCTTTCTCCTCTAGCTCATTCCCACTCCACGCAGGCAGCAGAGAGACATTGATTTTTTTTTTTCCTTGGAATTTTTTTTTTTCTGGCTGCAGCCAAATGAGGTCAGAAGTTAAATTAGTCCTTGGAGGTGAAAAGCAGCTGAATTCATATCCCCTCTTTCTGCTGACTTTTGCTGGAGAGCACTGGCAGTTTCCTTTTCTGTTCCTAACAGATTCAGTACAGGAGTGGCTGGGAAGATCTTATCTGCCTGTGGACCCCCTGGGGCAACACCGAATGGAGAGGGCACTGGAGGGATGGGTATGGCGTCTGAAATCCTCTCTCTATCCTTCAGGAGACCCAGTGTTCAGAGAGCGCCCCGCCCCACAAGGCCAGCATCTGTCTCTCCTGCTGTGGATCTCACTGCAGGTCTGTCCAGTTCACACCTGTGTATGGCTGTCAGTCCCTCTCACACTCCCATGATGCCGTTTGCCAAGCATCTATTAGACACCTACTGTGTACTGTCTATACTAAGTATACTGTGTTAGGTTGGTGCTATGGGATATATACAGATGACAAGACCCAGTGTCTGTCTTCCAGAAGGTTACAGTCCAGAGCTGTGAACCCACATAACCAGAATTATTTTTAAAAGGGGAAGGGAGAGGCAGGGCAGGTGCCAAGTTAGCAGAGAAAGATGGAGAGAAGGAACCTTATCCCATAAAGGGATCGCATGGGATTCTGATCCTGATGACGCTATGTCATCGAGATGGACAAAGCTTCATTTTGGGGGAGTTGGGGAAACTGAGGCAAAGATCTGGATGATCTTTTTACTCAGTCCACTTGGGTTGTCCATCCTGCCCTACTGATCTGGACTCTCACATGTAAGCCGAGTCTCGCTCACAATAGCAGTGAATGGAGATAAGAGGGTCTCAGAAGCCACCATTGGCCAAGTCCCAGGCAGCTGCTTTCTGACTGGCTGACCAGGGGGACCCAGCTGTGTGGTCAGTGGTTCCCGAGGAGCTGGGCTGGCATTTTCCAGCTGCCAGGAGGCCTGAGCCCTGGTCCTGTCCCACTTGCTGACTGAGAATCAGATGGCGGTCCTGAGAGGGATGGAGGCCCAGCCCTGTCGCATTCCTCTGAGGTCCTGCGTAGATCCACGAAAAGTGGGAGACACAGCCGCAGCCACAGCACATCGCTGGGGTTGAGGGGGAGGAGGGAGAGGCGGGAAGTAGAACATGATCTGAAAGGAAATGCCAAGCGTTCAGACAAACAGGAGAACAGGACCCAACAAGCAGTGAAAATCAATACAGTGAGAAGCGAGTTCTGGAAGGCAAATGCAGAGCTGGCCAGTGTCCCAGCCCCAAGTCTGGGCCGTCCAGAACCCAGCCTGCTGCCCCAGGCTAGTCTGTGGCAGGGACGGCTCTGAACCTCGGTGAGCACCCACAGCTGATGTGCGCCTGCGCGATTGGCCTCCGCAAATGTGAGGCGAACATAGGGACTTGGGGGTGGAGGGTAGAGAAGCGAGTGAGAGACGGAGGAAACAAGGTACATGAGTTCATAGAATAAAACTGGTTGTGACCTCAGATCTCCCCTGGAGAACAGGGCAGCAAAACCATGAACCACTGGACTGTATTTGTACTTACTGTCACCCTTCCTCCCTTTATCTCGCCTCTATTCTTTGTTCACTCCCAGGAATATCCTTTGACCCTTCCAACGTAAATCTTAATAACCTCTGGCCTTTTCCAGATCTCCTTCCCAGTCATTACTCCAAGCTGCCAAATATGGCCCAGGGGACGGTACAGTTAGCCAGAATCCTTGATTCGGGGTTGGCTGTTGGGGGTAGGACTGGAGGAAGGGCAATGTCAGTGATATGTTCCCCTTGGGTGGGAGAACAGCCCATAAACTCACATGAGTTGATATTTTGCCCATGTCTCCCAAATATCAAATGGCTGGTGACCGCAACCAGGGACACCAGAGATCAGGGAAGAGAAGCTTCCCACCAGCTGGCATGTTTGGAGAAAGCTTCATGAATGGGGTTGAACTTGAGTTCAACCTCAAAAAAAAAAAGTCTGATTCACTTCAGAAGAGATCACTGGGTAGGCGGGGACGTGTGGGCCAAGGTGCTGAGCCCAGAACGTTTGTAGTGTGTTCAGGGCGAACAAGCCAGCCTGAGGCAGAGGAACCTGGGAGAGAAGGGTTGGGAGCTGGGCTGGAGCCCGATTCCAGCTTAGAAGTTTGGGTTTACACCCTCCAGGCCTGGGTATTTCCGAAGGCTTTCAAACAGGAAGAGAGGTGTGCAGAGCAGGGATTGGAGATGGACCGTGCACCTACTCCATAGGGTCATGTACTTTGAGTGCTGAGGTTCACCATTTCCCACCAGAAACCAGGCTGGAAGGAAGAGACAGGGGCTGCATAATCACTGTCTCCACGCAGGTGGTCGATTTCCTCCCTACTTTTTAAGGAGTGGAGATGGATGGAAAGAGCCGGATGGTCTAATCTCAGCCATGATTGAAATTTCAGTCTCACACACTTAAAGGCAAACTTGCATGAATCGATAGTGTATTGATTTACACTACATTTATTTTCCCTTACACACTGCAGAAAATGTAGTTATTGCTTAATTATAAAACTGCTATTTTACAATAATACATCTGACTGGCTCAGCCTGCAGCCAGAAGCCTGAGTGGTGGCCCCTGCCTTGCTCTCCCGGCACAGAGGTGACCCAGGCCCTTCATGAAAGCCACTTCCAGAGAAAGATCTCATGACACTTCTGTGCCCCTGGGACCCATTGCCTATGAGCCTGCCTCCACTTTGAGGAGCGGGCTGAAGAAGGGACAGTGGCTCCCTTCTGCCTGTGAGGGTCTCCTCCTTCACCACACACCCTAGGACTAGCTTCTGGAACACATTATCTCAATGAAGTGGACAGCTTTAATTATTAATTAAGCAAGCAAAAAATTATTGTGTGCCTACTATGTGCCAAGTATTATGTTAAACTCCTGTTATGATATAATGATAAGCAAGCCTCACTGAGCTCATGGAACCTGAACTCTAGTGAAGGACAGCAAGAAATCAATGAGAACTAGTGACACAGGGACTAAGTGCTGAGACAGAAGTGGTTCAGGAGGGTGCCATGGGGGCTCAAAGGTGGCGCACCGACCCCAGAGGTGGGGCAGGGGCGCCATAGGGGGCAAGCAAGGTTTCTCAGCAGAAGTACCTTTTAAGAGGAGAGATGAGTAGAAGTGATTGGTTATAGGACTGAAAGGAGGAGGGGTATTCCAGCAGAGGGAGCAGCATGGCAAAGGCCAAGAGGCCGGAGGTAGGGGGGACGAGACTGGAGAGGACAACGACATGGGACAACGCAGATGTTTCTAAGGAAATGAAGACACTCATTACTGCTGAAGCATAGAAGTCAAGCGGGGGCGAAGAGGGAGCTGCTCAGGTGCAGCTGGAGAGGTAGGCAGAGGCCAAGGTTCTGTTTCAGGAGTCTGACCTTCATCCTGAGAGTAAAGGGAACCACTGATGTGTGTTCAGCAGGGAAATGCCATAATCAGACTTCTGCTTGAGAAAGACCATTTTGGTGGCCAAGTGGAGAATGGTTGGGAAAGTGGGCAGGACTGAGTTTGGGGAGAGCAGTGGGAAGTCTGAGATGGAGATGGTTCCTGAACCAGGAAAATAGCAGTAGGGATGGAAATATGTGGATGGCTTTGAGAGCGGGTTAGGAGGTGGAATCAATAAATCCTTAACATTTGGTGATTGTTTGGATGTAGGGGCACGTGAGAGAGGGACTGCTCATGTTCTCACTCGGGCAACAGTAGGAGGCAGAGGGTAAGTAGAGTGTGGAATGGATTGATTTTCAAGTCACTGTGGGGCTCTGGTGGAGACGTGGAGTGGACTGCAGCGTGTTTATCCATCTAGAGCTCAGGAAAGAGGCTTGGGCTGGGCACAGTTTGGAAGCCCTCAGCATACAGGGAATGATGAGTCCTGTCATTAGGTGGAATGACACTCTCCATTTGCCCCCCAGGAACTAATGGAGGTCTGTGCAAATGGCCCCTGTTGGGCCACATGGGGTTAAGATGAAATGGGAGATCTGGGAGATCTCACCCTATGGTCTGTCTGTCCATGTTCTGGTCTCTGGAGTGGCAGGAAACCCGCAACCAATGGAAAAGCCAGCTATATGAGAATAAAGACAATGGCGAGTTTTTGTATTGACTCTTCTCTTAAAATTATATTTTAAATCTTTAACTATTTCCAAAACCCTCCATCCCTACCCCTTTCCCTAAACTTTTGTGAGAATAGAGATTAGCTTTGCAGAGACCTACATAGAAGGAGCCTATTTTTTCCACCAAGACAGAAAAACTTTATATGGGAAATTATTTGTGTGCTTCCTCTTTGTATGAAAGTTATTTCAGCTCTGAAATATTGGAACTTCCAGGAAATGTTCATAGTAAAAGGAAATATTGGTACCCAAGCTTTGAAATCAACCGTTTCCTGGAAACTCAGATGCATGGTTATTATGCCTGCATCTTCCATGCCATCTTGTTAGGACCGTGGAGCTCCATGGTCTCCCCAGGCATAAACTGCAATCTCTCAGGCCTGACTCTAGAGTTCTGGGTGAGACGTTGTTGTCCTCACCAGCTACATAGGACTAGATGTTTTTGTTTGTTTATTTTTGTCTTTTGGGTTTTTTTTGGTGAGGAAGATTAGCCCTGAGCTAACATCTGTTGCGAATCCTTCTCTTTTTGCTGAGGAAGATTGGCCCTGAGCTAACATCTGTGCCCATGTTCCTCTATTTTATATGTGGGACGCCTGCCGCAGCATGGCTTGATAAGCGGTACATAGGTCCGTACCTGGGATCTGAATCCATGAACCCCAGGCCTCCGAAGCAGAGCATGCAAACTTAACCACTATGCCACCAGGCCTGCCCCAGGATTAGATGTTTTAAAAGCACATTCTCGGCCATATGCTCACATCTTAAAGGATAAGATGGACATTTCTCTGAGGGGTTGTGTGGTTTACTTAGTAACATATTTAAATGAAATTTAGTGTGTGTGAAAAGGAGGCTGGATCTAAGTAACTATGAATCAGAGGGACAAATATAAATTAGAAGGAAAAATATTTCCAGTATTTCTAATTTAATCAGAGTACCAGCTGGGATTTTAGGTGTTGAGTCCATTGTATTCTAATAAAGACCTCAACAAAAAATTTGGCAAAGGCACCTAGGGAAAGATGATTTTCCTAGCAGTGTGTAGGACCCATGGCAGAGAGAAACTGACAGTCACCCTGTGGGCCATGAGAGAGACATATAGAACCAGTATTTGACTCTGTCCTCGTCCTCCCAACTACCAGAGGGAGCAGAAGGGTACTTGACGGCGGATGAGCCAGAATGAGGCTCTGATCTTTGGGTAGGACAGTGGTAAGTCAATGGATACTTTAGCTGACAGGCAAAGGAAGTGTAAAGCGATGGGAACCTCCACTCTAGGGACAAAACCAGTGGTCATTGAGTGATGTGTGTCTATTTTTAACAGAATGTCATGTCAAGATTTCCAAGAGAACTTCTCCTGCCTGTATATATGTAACCAATTTCCTTTCAGTCAACCTGGACCATGCAAACATACCCCATGAAAGATGGTCCCAAATGATGTTTAAGAACCTTGCGATTCCAGGAAACACCGCAGGTAGTTATATGACATCGGTAATTATTCTGCCAGAGGGGAAGCTGCGAGCCCTAGCCCTGTCCTGGTTTCAGGTCTCAATAGCCCTTGATTCTAGACCATCAGCCTGAACTTGAAAGGAGAGGAATTTGTCAGCCTAAAGGGAAAGCTCTATTTCCCCAAAGGAAATGACCATGGCGGGGATGGGAAGGGGGTAGGAGAATCTCAAATGTGCCCCCCCTGCCCTTTTATGCTCTCCCACTGCCCTTCTACTGACCTCCACCCACCTCCCAGGAGGACAGGCTCACTGCTCTTCAGTATTTATCCAGGACGATGGGCGGGATGTGGAAGAAACACTGCACATAAGTCAGGGCCTGGGTTAAACCATTGTTTTGCCACCTACTGGCTTTGTGACCCTGGGAATATAGCTAGTCTCTCTGTCCTCAGCCTCCCCAACTGTAAACAGTGGAATAGTAATCCCTATCTGACCCTTAAAACTACAGAGCACCATCCAGACATAAGGGAGAATATTCCTGCCCATGTGGGTTGGTCTATCCTGCAGCAGGATGCTGAGATCCCAGAGGTAGTCTCCTCAGAACATGCCTTTGGGCTCCTCTGAAATGAATCTTGTTGACTGTGACCTTGGGAGAGTCATATATTCTCACTGCACCTCCTGCTCCCCATTTGTGTCAGCACCAAGTAAAATAGCTCCCTGCCAAGATGAACTTGAGTATGCTTACACATCCTTGATAGAAAAAGCTGTGCAAACAACATATTTGTGTCTGTACGCGTGCGCATTTGTTTGCATCTAGACATGTGCATTCCCTCTCCAATAATGCCTGTTGAGAATGGTTCTCTTGAATGAACCCCCTACCTCAGGGTATCCCTCTTCTGAACCTCCAGGCTCTTCACTCTGCTAGTCAGAGAACCTAGTCACCAGGAGGCCATGGGCAGACTCAAAGAAACCGCTGAGGCACTCTTGGGCAGCAAATTTACTGATTCACCTTTCTGAGCTGCACCTGTCTGACTGTGGGGCCAAAGCCCTCTTTGCAATGAACTAACCAATATTATACATTGAGGCCATTTTTAGTAATTCTTTACAAGGGAGAGAGGAAAGGGAGCCAACCAGCACCTGCTATTTGCTGTTAAGTGTACTTGAATGTATCATGTTCAATCCTCACAAAAAGCCTATGAGTGTGATGGTCCTCGATGTCTCCCCATTCCCCTTTCAGAGCTTCCCAGTTGTGACCCAAACTTTCTGATATGTATTAATTCATCTCCGTCTTGACTTATCTTCATTATTTCGTGCATTTGAAGCTAATGGTTTTCACATTTGTTCTCTCCCTTGCTCTGGCTTTGATGAGCATGCTTTGGTAGCAGAGGATGATGAATTGCCATCTCTCTGCCTATTTTCCTCTGTCTCCATTGGCACTTGGGGGATTGACATCATTTCAAGGCTCTGATGGTTATCACCAATGCATAAGCTCAGGCATACCTGAGAACTCTGGGATTCCACTTATTATTACAAAAACAGCCCTCAACTTGACAGTTTAAGAAACATTTTCACCAAATAAGGTATACACTCCGCCTCCTTGTTCTTAAGAGGAGAATACTGAGGCTCACAAAATAAAGAAGCCTGTCCCACAATAGTAACTGCGGGACTGGGACCCAGGCCTTAAGTCTCCAAATCCAGAGTTTCTAACTCTACCCCCAGGGTTCTCTGAACTGGACGTGGCCCCGTCTGGGAGTACAAGGAGCCAGGCTGAGCTCCCAGAACTGCTCTTTCTCCTGCAGAAGGACTTCAGAGGGACACGCAGTGCATATTCTCTGTGCTGAGAGCCTGGAAGCCAACAATGTCGTCATGTCCTTGGATGTCATGCCACAAAATTTAAAGGCAAAAGACAAGAAATGTCCACTGAGCTTCAATGTGTTCAAGGTAAGGCGGCCTGCTTCAGGCATTGCCCTGTCAGGACATTTGTGGAGATCTTGGGCAGAGAGAGCAGCTGGCCGGGCGGGGCGAGTTCACTGAACCACAGCCTTGCAGATGAAACCCAAAGGGCTATGGAGTTCGTCTGGTCGACTCTGTAAATTTGCAGGAAAACCTGAGACAGAGGAGATTAGACTTGACCAAGTTTACAGTGGGACACACCTCCTGCCTGTGTCACTTGTCAGCATTTCCTGGCATGCTGCGGGCTCTAATACTACTCAAAGACTGTTCTGGTCCAAGACCAGCACAGTGCAGATTCCTGGGACCACCCCAGAACTGAATCCGAATCTCCATGGACAGAGCCTGAAAATCTGCATTGTCATGAGCTCCCCGGTGCTGCTTATGCATATGAATGTTTGAGAATCATTGGCTAAACTTTGGGAGGAGTTTAAGGAAAAAAATAATCTTGGGTATAAAGCCAGGAGGTATGTTTTTCTCTCATATTTAGACCAAAGTCCAGTCATAGCTCAGTGGTTGACTTGCAAGCCTCTGCTTGACCACTCATCCAAGGCTAGGTTTTCCTCTGCACCTAGCCTTCCCTCCTCCCTCACGGCACTCCCAACCAGCTTTTCAGCTCCTGAGGGGCTATCCCCCCACCCCCACACCTGTACATACCCCAACTGTGAGTAGGTAATCAGGGAGTTCATTCCTTTAAAAACTACCATTTAAAAGAAAAGAATTACAAAAGAAAATCTGATACCTCTGCTCCCTCCTCCTTCCCCAAATCATTTAATGCATCCCAAAGATAAAGTGGATGGTTGTCAAATCATATACCCACAACCTCTCTGCACCGACGTGGATAACTAAGATCGCACAACCATCAAATGCTGGGATCCCCTCTCCTCATATTAGAGTTGAAGAAACTGAGGCCCAGCAAGCTGAAGTGACGTGGTCGGAGTTAATGGCAGAGCTGGGCACTGGGCACCAGAGGCCCTCCAGCTTTCAGTCAAACACACCCATCACCTCTCTGGTGGAGCTCTGATCACAGTATCTCTAGGAATGATCTCAGTTTCTGTTCACTGAGACTAAGGCATCATTCACAACCATGGTTCTTAGCCATACGGACAGGCAGGGCTCCTGGGTGCCTCGCTCTTGGCGGAGCAATCCTGGGCACTGGCTGTGGTTCACTCTAATAAGAAGGCCTCACTGATATAGTACTTCAGAGTTCCAAGCGTGTTCACATTCGTTGTCTCAAAAACCCTGGTATCCCCACTTTTATGTATGTGGGAGCCAAAGCTCAGAAAGCAAGAATGACCTGCCCAAGGTACAGCTAGGAGGTGATAGGGGAGTGCCTGATAGCGGAACCCATGGTCCCAGGTCCTGGGCGCTCAGCAGGGCTCACACACTTGCCTTTCTGGTGATGCTCACAGCTCGAAGAGAAACAATGATTCTGGTTCTAGAAGGAGGAGAATCTTTTGGGTTCTGCGCTCTCGGAGCACATTTCCACTTCCTAGTTGCATGAAATCAATGGAAAAGAAATTGTTGGGGTTTAGCACAATACTTTTGAGGTACTTCAAAGATGCTGAGGCTATCGAAGAACATCTCCTAAGGATGCAGTAGTGGACAGTTGTCGTTTTTATCATGACCAGGTGCCTGAACACTCTTCCACTTAGTGGAAGGCAGGGCCTAGTCTCCCACTGCAGCAGCCAAAGAGGCCAAATGTTCCCTTTCCCCAGCCCTCAGATGCAAAGGGATAGATTTGTGACCCAGTCTTGTCCAATTAGATGCCCCCCTCATGCCCCCTGCACCACACACACACTCTCGGTCACTCTGGACTTTGACCCTTGAGGAGGTAACTAAAAGGTAGGACCAGCCCAGGGATTATTTGCAGCAAATCTTTGGGCCTAGCAGCAGCAATGCTGGCAGAGCCTGTGGCGGTGTCCAACTGTGTAGCCATCTCTTCTGGTTCCTGCCCACTTTCCAAACGGCATTCTCTAGACTTCCCATTGACTCTGTAAGCTATCCTTCCCATAAATTACTTTCTGCCCACCCCACCCTGGGTTCATTTCCATTGCTCTCAGCCAAGAATCCCAACTGATTCAAGTGCCTTCTAAGAAGACTCTCATCCCCAGAGTCCCCAGACTCTCACCTCTGAGAAGAACAAGAGGAAAGGATTTGAGAAGGACTGGGAAGGAATTGAGGCATCTGGTCTACCCAGCCAGATCTGAACAGTTCAGGGTACAGGCAGGTCTACTAAAAATGTCTCAGCCAACTCTTCCCTTTCCTGAGGACAGACAGAAGCCCAGAGAGGGTAAGAGGGCCGCCCCAGTGCACAACTCCTAGGGGTGCTGTTCACATTGTCGTCTATGAGCCTGATCCCCCAGAGCAGGGCAACACAACAGCCTTGTGTTAACTGATTTGCCCAAAGTCTTTATAGTTCAGGAGCCCTGGCAAGATTGTAGTCACATCTGTTTTTTAAATCCTGCCAAGCCCATTTCTCTACTTTTCATTCAGAGATGCATTATTTCTCAGCTTCTCACTTTGCTAAAGAGGCAGTCAGACCTGAGATCTCCTCAGGCTCCCTGGAGATCCCAGTGGATCTTGCAGGATCTTGATCAAGTTAAACACCAAAAAATAGTCCAGACCTTGATGACTCAAGAGACACTTGGGTTCCTTTCACAGTTCAGCTGAGAAACAGGCTGTGTGTGCCAGCAAGCAGACTCTCAGAAGTCCCCAGGGCTCTAATGGTGCCAATGGGTACAGTGCTGCCCAGGTGACAGCTATGTATATGGTGCTCAGGTCCTGGTGTGGGCCTGTGACTCCCCAGCTGCTGTGGGAGCACTGCTTTGCCTTGCATCAAAGCAAACTTGGTTGGTGGACAAACAGGCAGGGAGAAGACAAGACAGAGAAAAAGGACAAGGGTGGACGAGCCATTTCATCTGCACCCCAAAGCTCCTCCCACAGGCTGGGACTTTCCACCTCCCTTCTTGTTCACTCCTGGTCTCCAGAGAAGTCTTCCTGGGCAAATCAAGTGGCCCTACACATAGGTGAGGCCTGGGCTCAGCAGTGGAAAAGAACTGAAACCCACACCAACGGTGGAAGACAGTGCCTGGTGGTGGGTCTTAATTACAAAGGAAGCAACACAGCTTGCTCTATTCTCGCCTCTGCTACTTGGACTGCTTAGCCTCAGTTACCACATCCATAAAATAGGGAGCCTAGCATCTGCTTGCAGGATTACTATGACAATCCAACACATTACACAGAAGTGCTTTGCAAACCGTGGAGTGCCTTAAAAATGGGACTGCATCCTTGGTACTTCCTTCTGCCACACGGAAAGACTGAGATGTAGGTATTTCCCATTCAGACACACACATACAGTCTTTATAAACCCTGGGGGGCCTAGAACAAATCCCACCATATTTTACAGTGGTCTGATGGAATAAAGGAAATTTACTTCTCATTGGAGCTCCCAATGTTGGAGAACTTACATTGGTCCAGGTTTTGTCTTACCTCCAGGGCCTCGTCAGTGTCTCACTTCTCCTGATGATGATTTTATCATCACTGCTGTAAAGAGTAGCCACAGCTGGCTGAGCTGGCGAACGGAGAGTCTCCTCCTCCCAGGCACTTGCTTCCCCTCCCTGATTTCCTTCCCCTCGGCGCTCCCTACAATGGGTAGTATTCCTTTTTCACAGCTCCTCACAGGGAATGAGTAACCGTCCCCGTTCACCCCAGGTATGCCAGGGAACAGGCTGACTGTGCAAGAAGAGGGAAGGCAGGGCCCTGAGCCAGGCTGCCGGGATCTGCTTGCCTTTATGTTTTGGTTTGGGCTCCTGAACCTGCCTTTCTTCTTCTTCCCCACAGGTCAACCCTCAGGCATGGCTCACCACCGCCCTCACGGGGCTTCTCACGCCTCTGTTCTCATCCATCCTCTTCCGACACCCATGGCCTTGATATGTCTCTCACTGTTCAGTGGCTGCAGATTCAGTCTTGCCATGTGCTGGAACAGATACCAGCTTAGAATCTGCAAACGGGTCCACAATGCAGGGCAGATTTTAGCTGTCCTGGTCTAAAGGTTGGCCCCCTCGGGCTGCTCTCTGGTTTGACATCCAAGAGGGACTGCAACCGTGAAACTATCTTCAAGCATTTGGCTTCTAATAGATAAGACTATGCAGCTGGTTCCTTTTTTTGTTTTTTAAATTCTTTTATTGAGGTCATATTGGCTCTAACATTGTGTAAATGTCAGGTGTACGTTATTATATATCAGTTCCTGTATAGACTGCATTGTGTTCACCACCAATAGTGTAGTTTTTATCCATCACCATACATATGTGCCCCTTTATCCCTTTTGCCCTCCCCAACCCCTTCCCCTCTGGTTACCACTAATTTGTTCTCCTTATCCATGTGTTTGTTTATCTTCCACATATGCGTGAAATCATATGGTATTTGTCTTTGTCTGTCAGACTTATTTCGCTTAGCATAATACCCTCAAGATCCTCTGTGTTGTCAGAAATGGCAAAATTTTGTCTTTTTTATGACTGAGTAGTATTCCATTGTGTATATATATATATATATACCACATCTTCTTTATCCATTAATCAATTGATGGGCACTTGGGTTGCTTCCACGCCTTGGCTATTGTGAATAATGCTGCGATGAACATAGGGTTATGTAAATCTTTTTAATTTATTGATTTCATGTTCTTTGGAGAAATACCCAATAGTAGAGTAGCTGGATTGTATGGTATTTCTATTTTTAATTTTTTGAGAAATCTCCATAGTAGCTGTTGAGATAGCTGTTTTCCATAGTAGCTGAATGAGATGCAGGGCTAATGAGGGTCCCTTGGGTGTGGGGGGGATCTTGAGCCTCCTGTATTCTTTGTCAGCCGCCAAATCCACCACAGCCAGGATGCATGCTGTGCAAATATGATTTCAAGGCACATCTTCTAGCTCTGTTTACAACCAAATCAGCACCCCTTCTAAGTAGATATTCTAGCTCAGCATTGGTGATACGTGAGTAAGGATGGAGAAGAACAGATAGTTTGGGAAGCTTGACCTCACAGGCACTCAGACCCCTTAAGTGGATGTGGGCTCTGTGGGGCTGTTGTTGCCAAGGAGAGGCGCATGTGCCTGGGGACGGAGGATGGAACAGAGGGAGCGGGATGTAGCCACAGCCAACAGGTGGGGACTATAGCATGCTGGTGGGTCCAGGGAAGCTCTTCCAGGCCTTCCACGGTGCCCTAGCGTGTAGACAGAGGCCAGACAGGGCATCTCTGAGCAGGGGATACTCAGAGGCTTGGGCAGGAAGAAGACAGCAAGGAGACCTCTCTGTCACAGCCATGGCCCAACCACAGAGCTGGGTGTAGGATCCAACTCTTGTCCACAGCACCTCAGTCACAGAAGTGGAAGTTCCAGAAAGGCTTTGATGGAAGCATTCAGGTGCAAGGAGCAAGTCGGTAGTCTAAATCCCAAAGCTGGAGAACAGGATGGGGACTTGATCCAGGAAAAGACACAAGCCCCATCCCTAGAACTAGATGGTCAGGTCTGTGGGTGACTAGCTTCATGTTAATTTGACACTGGGTCCTCTGAGCTCTGGATCAAGAGCCTCCCATCAGGCCCCCATACTCACACTTCTTGCTGCCATTGAACAAGTCTGTTCTGAAGGATCAGGAGCCTGGACAGGCACGAGGGTCCAGTGGAGGGAGGAGGGCAGGAAAACAGGTAAGCAGGGAGATCCTTATATTCTAGATTATAGGAGGCATGGTGCCCACACACCTCTGCACACACTGCCTCCACACGTGCACATGTGTGCATGCATGCACACACACATGTGCACACATACTCATACCCAGAGCACAGGACGGTGCTGACTCTCTGGAGAAGAACCAGTCTCATCATTGCTTTGGCCAGAAGGGCCCAAGCAAGCCAGGCTCCAAACACACCAGGGCTGCTGTTATCGTCAGCAGAATCGCTTTGGAGGTTCCTTCCAGCCCCCTGCTGCATACCGAGGACAGTGGCCTATCTCCTGTCTTCCTCTGTCGCCCAGCCCTGTCCCCACCCCCTGAAAAGAAACTCTTCTTTTCTTCCTGTTTTTCCCCAAGGCAGAGCTCACAAAGAATCATTTCACGCTGCGTAACCATTCTAAATGGAATCCCTGTCTCGAGTATATTGGGAAAAATTTATTTAGTAAAGGGTTTTTATTATGTAATATATATGTGACATTCAGTAATAGGAACTGCATTATATTTATTGTTTTATCTCTAAGAAAATATTGAAATAAAAGGAAAATGATCAGGGCCTATTATTCTCCAATGAGAAGGAATTTCAGGGCTCTGCTGGAAAGATGGGATGGAGGAAGTGGAGGCCAACTCCGCATTTGCATCCAAAGAGTGCTTTTGCAAAAGGTTCAGGAGAGAAGGGGCTTTAGAGGCTCCAAAAGTAATTCTGTGTTGGAACAATCTCACTAGTTTTTGTGGAAGTCTTCTTCATGGACAAGCAGAGAGATAAGCCCAGAAACTCAGGATGCTGTTAGATTTAATGAGGTAAAACCATGTGTCACGTTTCTTTGCATTCATTGTAGTGGTAGCATCTACAGTAAATAACAGTCTGAACTCTGTTCCATTTGGAGAGTTCAGGGAAGCACTGTCTCCCTTTCCAGGGCTGCACTGCTGTTTTGGTGAATGGGGAGGGGTCTGGAAGGTGATGGTTCTCTCCCCGTGGCTGGGGCTCCCTCACACGGGGCGTGGGGGCTTTCTTACCATTATCCTGTTTCCTCTTGTTTCAGCACTTCCGGGAGAGGTTGCTGCCTGCATTTTTTCCCAGTTCAGAAATGCTGACATTTCTGTCACAGTTTCTAAAACTTAGTGCGCCCTCACGAAGCGCTTCAGTCTGAATCCTGGGACCTACGTGGTGGTCATCACTGCATACAAAGAAGCAGTTGAGTTCCTGCTCCGAATCTTCCTGAAAATGCCAGACAGTGACAGGTACAGAACCTCTGGGATTCTAAATGTTTTCACTGAATTTTATAAAAACACATGGCATCATTCTGCGCAGCACATACTGTGTCTGTGGGGGACACAGCGTGGGCCCCACTCTCAAGGAGCCCACCACAAAGGGAGGCGAGAAAGTTTGTGAACCAATAACTAGACCACAAACAGGATGGGGCGGTTGCTCAATGGAAACACAGAGTCTCATGGGAGGACAGAGTGGAGGAAACCACCTCTGGCAGGAGGGACTGAGGAGAGCTTCTTAGAGGAAACAGCATTTGAACTAGTCCTTGATGGAAAACATAATTTGGTGTTTTAAAGGGGAGGGCAATGCAGGTGGAAGAAAGGGGCCGACCCGGTGGCTTAGCGGTTAGGTCCACGTACTCTGCTTCGATGGCCTGGGGTTCGCAGGTTCAGATCCCGGGCGTGGACCAACGCACCGCTTGTCAAGCCATGCTGTGGCGGCCTCCCGTATAGAGTAGAGGAGGATGGGCACAGATGTTAGCCCAGGGCCAATCTTCCTCAGCAAAAAGAGGAGGATTGACCACAGATGTTAGCTCAGGGATAATCTTCCTCACACACACACACAAAAAAGCTTGAGCAGAAGCAAGGAAGTGGGCGAGCACAGGGCTTGTTGAAGAATAAGTGATGTCAGCCATATGCATAGGAAGGTGGTACATGGCATGCATGGCAGTTGTCTGAAATGTGGCCAGAATGTGGGGTACATCAGGGAGACAGTGAAAGGTGGGCCTGAAAGATAGAGTCTGATCATGGAGGGTCTTTGATGTCAAGTCAATGGTCAAGACTGGGATCAGCAAGTACCCAGCCTGCTGGTCGCCTCATCCTCCATTGGACCCGAGGCAGACAGCACTGTAAACACGGCCATCTTTACAGTTGAGCATAGATGAGTGCTTCTCAGTCCAGCATGCCAGACAACCACTGTACCACCAATCAGAGTTGGAACATAAAACAAAGCTTATCTGCCATCCTGGCAATGGGGGTCGCTGTTGATGTGTATCTGGTTGTGAAAGGAACAATTTACTAAAGGGTTTGAAGACCGGATGATGTCCACCCAAAAGATTGGACACGTGGTCATGATGCTTGTACGCTGACTGCTGGGCCGCCCACTTCACATTCTGCTTTGCTGAGGGCTCTCCGCTCAGGTCCTTGGCATAAATGTCCAATGCCACCTAGGGTGCCCCCCATATGTAAACCTCCTTTGAATAGTGAGCTGACCATCTTGATCACACTCTGCTGATTTTCTAGGAACCTGGGCAGTGATTTCAATCTCAGAGCATTGAAGGTTGGTGTGTGGCAAGGTTTGGTTGCAAACTTCGTCGGCCACATCCCATTCCCAAGAGCTCCTATGCTTCCTTCCTGCCTCCCTACTTACCAGTGAAAGCAGAGAGACCGTAATGAGTTGATGATGGCTCAAAGGGACAGGATGGAGGGGAGAAGACCAGGCCTCCAAGGCCAAGCTGGACCCAACCATCTTCCTTCCATAAACTTTCATATTCCCATTCCCCTAAAGGTTTTATCTGGTTGCTGGTTGAATCTTCTGTCTCAGATCTAGGTGAGGGGGTCCTTGTGCCCTCACTGTACCAGACAGGTGGCCTCCTTCCCCAGAAATTTGATGTTGGTTACTTTCCCTTTGATCCAGGCAAGTCTTCGAGAAAATGGCTTCCAACAAAATATTTTCTACAAATATGCTCATCAGGTACAGTACTTAGCATGGTGACAGGTGGTGGAGGGACCAGAAGTAAAGAAACCTCTCCCAGGCCCTTATCAGGATACAGAGAGGAAAAGTGATTTGATGGGTCATTTTATCAGCCTCTCTCCCTGGATGTCTGCAGAACTGATCTGGCTACAAAGCTCTGGAGGGACATGGTGCCCCACCTGGGTAACATCTGGAATGGAATGTAGAGCGTGGAAAGGGAGGAGCTAATTATAGGGTGTGCGTGTGTGTGTGAGAAAGAGAGCTTTTTAAATCTTTGCACAAGCCATTGGCAATACCCCTTGAACTTTTTCCCTCTCCCGCTCTGCTACCTCCCACCAACCTTGGCATCCTTCCTCCCGGGAGCTGGCCAGCTTTGGAAAGCAGCAACGGCGTTCTTCCTGCCAAGCCACCTATGTGCAAGCGGGATTTTCTTAATGGTTTAATAAGCTGTTGTAAAGAACTCCTTGACTTGTCAGGATAAAAACAACTTCCAAGGGCTCTGCATGGTGGGCCTTTTACCGTTGATAGTCATGTTGGTGTGGGAAGTGGAAAGTGAAACAGACGATCGTGTGTACCGTGCCAGCCTCGGTCCAGGCAGAGGCCAAGGACAGGAAGGATGCCAGGCCTTCAGAGGGCTAACGGGGCAGTGGTAACCAGGAGGCAGCCCAAAGGGAAATTATTCAGGCAGCCTGCGCCCAGAGGAAAAAACAAGGAGAAATGAAGAATGTGGCTGGCATGAGGGGTACATGTTGCAAGGAGCAGCTCAGTACGGACCTCTTTGAAATCAATATGGGCCCAGGATTCAGGTCCACATCTAGGCTGATTCAGAAGGTACTTCACTTGATGCAAGACAAGGTCTGCCAAGATGATTGTCCCCAGTCTGTGAGCTCCCCAAGGCAGGGGTGACATGGTATGCATCCTTTGTCCCCAATACCTATCACTACCCTTGGCACAGAAAAGGTGCTCAATCAATTTGCATTGAATTAAGACAGATTAGCTTCCCCAGAGCAAATTGCCAAGCTAAGGTGACTGCCCCCAGGTGATCAGCAGGACCTGATTAGGATACCTGAGACCAAGCTTCCTTCAGGAGCAGGTAGTAAAATCCTCAACATAGCCCATGCCCCTGCACATCTGAAATTAAATATGTAATTTTTTATAACCTCATAGAGGGTAACTGGTAGCCCATATGGGCCTTTGTAGGAGTTAGAATGAGACAGATGCAGCTTTGTGCAAGGTGTGTGGCTGGGAACGGGAACATGGACCAGACTCCAGACCGTTTTTACCCCTCGCCTGGGCACCCTTGTGTAGGGTTAACCTGGCATCATTCTGCACAAGCTGAAAACTATCCTCAGAGGTTGTGTCCTTAAAGAAAAGTTGAAAGCAAAATATTTGTGCACGCACTCACTGTGTCATCTCTCCTGAACTCTTGTGCCTTTTAACTAGCCTTAAACAAACACAATGACTGGTTCCTGCCACTACCATTCCCACGAGTTACCTTCATGGCTGTAGAGGTGGTGATGGTTCTATAGCCCAGGGTCTGCCTGTGGGAAAGGAAGGACTCACTCAGCCTCCAGGACAGGCTGAGTCTATCCTGCCATCTTTTATTCAGTTGGCAAATATGTACCAAAGGTCATTCCAAGTACTACGTTAAGCTCTGGGAGAGCGAAGCGTGAGTCCTCAGGGATCTTACATTGAGGTGGCAGAGGCAAATGTGAAATTCTTTGGGAATTTGTTTAGGCAACCTTCATCTTCATTGCTTCCTCATCTCCTCAAGCATTTTGGTGGTCACAGGTTCAGGGTCCCCGTCAGGGGGTGTCCTGGGGTGGGGGACATGCAGAAGGAAGGAGATGGCCCGTGCCCCACAGCTGCTTATATTCTAGTTGCTAACTCCATGTAAGTTAGTTCCTCACCAGCATGTCAACTGCTCTTCAAAGTAGGGTGCCCTGATTCTTTTGACAAAAAACATCCGTTGAGGTGGGGCCGGCCCGGTGGCACAAGCTGTTAAGTGCGCGCACTCTGCTGCGGCGGCCCGGGGTTTGCCGGTTCGGATCCCAGGCGTGCACCGATGCACCGCTTGTCGAGCCATCCTGTGGCGGTGTCTCATATAAAGTAGAGGAAGATGGGCACAGATGTTAGCTCAGGGCCAGTCTTCCTCAGGAAAAAAAGAGGAGGATTGGCATCAGATGTTAGCTCAGGGCTGATCTTCCTCACAAAAAAAAACAAAATAGGAAAAATCATTTGAGATGGGCACACAGCACCAACTTCCCTGACGTAACCAACCAGTGAGACGTTGGAGAGATGACCTGAGGGCCAATTTCAGACACTGACAGAATGTTTTTCCCAAGGGGCATCATGAGGGGTCATCCTTCTAGCTGAAGGACTCCCATAAGGACAGGCCTTAAGGGTGCTTTTGCTTTCAGTCCTGTGTGGTGAGGCCAACTTGGAGGACCACGCGTCTGCTGGGGGACCTCATGCCAGCTCTGTCCCCATGTAAAAGCTTTCCCAGGCTGATGATGTCACATCACCCCCTCAGCTTTTACCAGGCTGGATATAAGAAACAGACGCATATAGAAACTGCTTTGCTTCTCTGAAAAGTCGTCATAGAACACACTGCCCACGAAGCTGCTCAGAGTTCCCAGCAGAAAATTGGATGTGGTTAACACTTCCAGAAGTTCAGGCCAGCAAGAGTTTCTCTCCCCTCAACCTCACTGGCTTCTTGTTTTTAATCCAAGGAAAACCATGATGTCTCCCTTTTTGCTTCAGTGGCTGAGAAGACTAATGTTAAGTATGTGCTCAATTAGAGCAGCTTCTCTCAGCCTGGGTTCTTGGCATTGGCATTTTTATCCCCTGTCACCACACACACACACACACACACACACACACACACACACACACACTCAGTACTCATATTTTCTCTTAGTCTCTTTCTGGAAGCAGATGGGGAAACACACCTGCAGGGCTGAATTGATTCAGTCAACAATACTTCTCCCAAGTGCCAGGTTGGGGAGTGCGGAGGGGGGACAAACACTGCCTTCAGTCCATAAATGAATGCAGAGAGAATGCAAGGTGAGCCGCACAAAGTCTCCAATGTCAGGAGTGAGGAGCGCTACAGACGTTCAGGGGAGAGAGTTATCACCCTGGCCGGGAGCAATCAGGAAAGGCTTCCTGACAGAGGTGGGATGGGCCCGCGGTGGGAACGAAGTGCTTTTACAGTCAGGCAGGTAGGCCCCTCAGCTCCCGGGTGCTGGTGTGATTCCTGCATTCCTCTTTCACTTAATCAGGGACTGGACATTGATGCCACCCAGCTTCAGGGCCTTCTCAACCAGGAATTCCTGAAAGGTAAGGACATGCTGGCCCAGTGCCACCCTCCCTGGCATTTCTGTCGTTCTTGTTCTCCCCCCTCAGGACCTCCAGGGGACACTTTCTCTTTGGACGAGTGCCAGAGCATCATGGCTCTGATGGATGTGTCCTGTGCCATCATCCTCCTGCCCCTCCCCCAGCTCTAAGGGCCCATCTGCTCCGTGGGCTTCCCCAAGGGTCGAATTAGGACATTAGAGAACCCTTTTCTGACTCTCAGGATTTCTTTTTCCTTGGTTCCAAGGGATCACCATAGAACCTGGATTTCTGTGGATCTATACTGACCCACTAACTCTCCAGAACAACCACAGCAAAAATGACAATAGTCACCATCTATCAAGCATCTACTGTGTGCCAAGAACTGTACTGGTATATATATATTTTTTTCTCGTAATTGTAGCAACAACCCTTGTGATAATAAGTATTATCCAATCATACAATTAAAGAAACAGGGTTCGGAGAGGTTAAGTAATTTGCCCAGATCACATAGCTAGTCAGAATTTGTGCCTAGATTTGAAGTTCGAGTTTTTAGACTCCAAAGCCCATGTTCTCACGTTATCCTACACTGCCTCCTAGTAGCACCCGTGGGAACTATTTTGCTTCTACTCCTCCCCTTCCCACTGGAGGAGTCTTCACTATTTAAATTCCTTATTCAACAAGCCCCCAGTTCAATAAAGACAACAACCACTGAAGCTTGTAGAAAATGCCTCGGTCTACACAGCGGTTGCACCCCATTCTTACTATTATGCTGCATTTGCAGGTGAGGAGACTGGGGTTGGGGCAGTCCAGTGACATGGCCAAGTTCCACGGCCATGAGTGGCAGGGCTGGGAATCAAACCCAGGTCTCCTGACTCCCCTCCTGACTTCCACTCTCCCGTGAGCCGTTTCTGCCCCCACCTGCCCCCATCTCCCAGTGGGCAGGCAGGAGAGACTAGCCCCACATGGGCATAACCCCCAGCTGCTGCCTTGCAGCTCTTCACGCGGGTGTGTGCTGTCTCCTGGGAGCAAGACAGAGCCCCTCGGCTCTCTCACTGTTAACAAGACTCAATTGGGACTGCGAATCCAGCCATTGTCGAACAAGAGGGCTTCTTGATGAAATCATAAATCAGGCCTGTCTCTGCCGGCAGTGGTTTGGAATCACTCAGAGACACTGCCCATCCTCGGTAGATGAATCAAGATGGCCCGGGGCGGCCCCACAGCCTAAGGCAGGTGACCTTCGGGGAGGTCATGGCTGCTGGACCCTGCAAAGCAGCAGGTCTTTTCTGCCCTTGCTCCTACTCACACTCCGGTTCCTCGGAGATTGATTCTTTTCCTTTCATCAGTTCTCATTAAACCCATGACATGGAGTGACCAGGGCTGGTTAATCCATGGCACGCATTCCATCCACTAGCCTGCACTCCCGTCTCATGCTGCCTCCGGAGGTGCAGTGACCCCCTCAGGCTTCTCCCCACTCTCCCCGGCTGGCGGCCCCACTCCAACTGTGAAGGCTGGCTTTTGGGCTCTCTCTCTTCCCCTGGATACAAGTGATGTTGGCCCCCCTTTCTCAGCGCTTCCTTCTCCTTCCAGTTGTTGATTTTTCCTTGTAAAATAAATCTAAACCAGGTCCCTTTCAGATACAGTGGGAGCCAGCTGGCGTGGGGCCACATCCCAGTGACGTTGGACCGACTGTTACTAGTTGACGGATGGAGCTGCTGTGCTCGCTGGGCTGGTAGGACCTGCAGCCCCTCTGCTCCCTGCACACTGGGCTGGTTAACTCTTAACTCCTCAGCAGCTGAAAGTGAATGGGCGACTTGACCAAGAGGAGTTTTCAAGGCTGTGGGGGTGTCTTGTCCACTACCAGGTACTGGCATGTTCTCTTTTAACTAGCACCCTTGTTCTGTCCAGTTTAGCAAATATTCACTGGATGCCCGACCCTGCACCACGGCTGAGGGGTAGGAAAGAAGAGAAAACTCACCCCGACCCTCAAGGAGAGCTCCCACTTTGTTTGGGGAGATGTACATGCACAGCTAGGAGGCACAAGGCAATGCCCGATCAAGTGGCAGGTTGAGGAGCACTCCAGGAGGTTGGAGGAGAAGGGGGTCATCCTGGACAGTAGCTAAAACTGCCAGCCGGCACTGCCCTCCTCCTTCCTCCACTGACCACTGCTGCGTCCCCCAAGCCACTGGTGCATCGCATTCCCTTCCCATCCACCTGCCAGAAGATGTGGCAAAATCACAGATGTGGTCTATGACCTCCCCATTGTTCTCAGGACAAAGTCTAAACTCATCAGAGCTGTGCCCAAGATCCCCCAAGCTGGGACCCTACTTTGGGGTCCAGGAAAAGCCTTTTCACTCATCCCATTCCTTCAGACCCCAACTACGAGACTCTCGCTATTCCCTTCCTGCACTCCGAGCCTGGTCAGTGCCCACCTACCCTGAGAGTCCCGCCTCAGATGCACCTTCCCTGCAGGGCCTCCCCGGGGGCCCTTGCCTACCCCCAAGGCCTGGTTAGTTCCCCCCTTAGCTCCTAATACTCGAACCCACAACAATAAAATACAGTGTTCCTGTGTGGCTCTACCAGGATGTGTTACCTAGTCCCTGACTTGGGGTCGTTTGGGTTCTCACAGGGCTCTGCAATGGTTGACATGTCCCCCCCATTAGATTGCAGGGTCTTCCAGGATATCCTCTTCAAGGTGGGCACTGGGACTTACACGGGCTTCTTGCTTCTTTTCATCTGAATATTTTCCAGAACACCCAGGAGAACACTGGAGTTTTCCTGAGCTCAGATTTGTGGAAGGCCATAAAGGATACAGGTAAAGCAGGGGACCTTTTGAGCCGTGATGATGGGAGGCGGCAGCGGGGTGTGTGTGGGTGTGGGTGTGGGTGTGGGTGTGTGTATGTAGATGCCCACTCTCCTAGCACGCTGTAGGCCGGGCTGGTGCAGCAGTGCTGGGCAGTCAGGAGAAGGCAGAGCTGCGGCTTCCCTGTCCTCCTCTGGTTTACACGGGCCTCTGTGAGCCTCCCGGCTCTGGACTCAGACTCCATCCGCCCCCGCTTGAGTTCTCATGTGCGAGTCAATTTTTCCCATTTCCTTTTCTCCTCAGCACAGTTCTAATTGTGAGAAAATAATCCCTTGTGATTGATACTTTAACACAAATCACACTTGCCTTGCAGACACTTCCATCTCAGCATCTGGGCCATCAGGGTTAAATACCCATGGGTGGGCTGATGCGCTCTCTTCACAGTGGGTTTGGGCCTAAGTGAAATCAAATGGCATCTGTCGGCTTCGAGCAGGCAAGAGCTTTCAGTCCTGGGATAATTATAATAATCCCATAGCACGCAGAGGTGCTTCCTAGTTGAGCAAGAACTTGTTCTCACATCATCTCACTTGATTGTTTTGACTCCTCTGCAAACTGGGAAGGGCAGGAATCATTATCTCCACTGTCCCAATGGGGAGAAATGGATCACAAAGGTTAAGTCAGGAAATTGCCACCTCCCTTCTTAATAAAATCTAAAATCAGATTCACCCAGGTTACTCCTGGAAGGAGTTTCCGTAATTCTCCCTCCCGTGGCTCCTGGCTTGGAAAGCGGGTAGAAACGTGGCCTGCTGCTCCCTGCTTTAGCATATTTCCTCCCCTTCAATCATCATAGCAGAGGGCTGTGGTTCTCAAACTTGAGCTTGCATCGGAACCCCCTGGAGGCCTGTTAAATCACAGACTGATGAGCCTCCCCATCACCCAAAGTCTCTGATCCAGGAGGACTGGGGTGGGGCTCAAGAATTCGCATTTCTAACAAGTTCCCAAGTGAGACGCATGCTCCTGGTCTGAGGACCACACTGAGAACCACTGAATAGCCAGTGAATGATGAAATCTTTAAATGAGACCTCACTAATGACTCCAGAATAGTAAAAAGGAGAAAGATAGAGAATAGTTGGAATTCAACTCAAAGGCTTCAGGGACCAGGCAGGTAACTGAAAGGGGCAATGGAGCTAACCCAAGAGGAGAGGATGATTTGCGAATGCAGCAGGCTGGAGAGTCATGCCCTATCTAAAGGCGTTCAATTCACATGCTGTTAACTCTACTAGAGAAAGCAAACAGGCCCCTGGCTGCTAGATGAGCGGTTTGGCTTGGAAGGTTCTGCTGAACCCCCAGAGCTCACGGGCCTGACTGTGCCAGCCTGCCGTTGTCTGCTATGTGATGGGTGCCTCCCTTGAGCTCATGACTAGACGTGCAAGAAGACAAAGCCTGAAGAGGGCAAGCCACCTCTGTCCTGCCCACTGGAGGCCACCTACTGAGTTGTGGTCTCCCCTCTGAGGACCAGCCTCTTCCCTGGATGACCGACTTAGGACTGAATCCCCCTCTTCCGGGAACCACACTTGCCCACACTGGCAGCATCCACCTGTAAGACCCACAGACAGTCATGGGGTGGGGGACAAAGGTTGTTTTACAAGGTCATCAGCAGAGAGAGGCCTCAGATAGGCAGGGCTAGGAGCTCCCCCCCCCCCACAGGAGAGTTATCAGATGATGATGAAGGCTGAGGTGTCCCCAGAACAGTGTCTTGAGTATCTTAAGTTGGTCTCTGGCCAAACTCCAGAACAGTGTTGTTGGGGCCCAGCAGCCAGCAAGATAGAGGCAGCTGGAGAATCAACACCACTGCAGAGGAGTGGACTGGCCCCTATGCCAGGCTGAGGAGGAAATGGGGGTGGGAGGCCGCTAGGCCCTCTGAACAGGTTTCTCAGACCTTGGAAGGCAGAAGTGCACCCCACCCCCGGCTCCCCCCTGCTCACTGGCTCACCCTGTGGCCCAGACTTCCTTGCGGGGATCTCCATCAGCAACGAGCTGCTGGTCCTCATGACTCTCCGGTATAGCCATAGCTCCAGCACAGTCAGCTTCCCCAGCCTGGTCTGCTTCCTGATGCGGCTTGAAGTCACGGCAACTAAGTGTCACCTGAGAGACATCCTGAGACCTTCCCAGTGACCAAAGAACACAGAAGAGGACCAGGAATGCACTCCTGCCCCAGGCCTAGGCAAGAGTACTGGGCTGGGCTGGCGTCCTGTGCGAGGAGCCCTTGCCCCAAGAGGCAGGGCCAATGCTAGCCCGTGTAATGGTGTAGTCGGCATGTGTCCCCAGCATCCCTGCTGCACCCTTCTCTCCCCGGTACATTCCCCTATCCAGCTCTCCCATTTCCTCTTCACTGTTCAGTGCCTCTTTCAGGAACAAGGTTAAACCACTGTGTCCCTCTCCGGATTGTGTTTATGGTTTAAACCTATTCTTCAGTCAGGCGGTGAGGGATTCAGGTCTCTCCTGAAGGAATTGCACACCGAAGCAAAGAGGCGGGGTCGGGAGGTCTTTCCCAAGGCTTCAGAAATCCAACTATGTAGGCCAGAGGTTTTGACACTTTTTAGCAGCATACTCCTTCGTTTTAAATGAAATCTTACGTGAAACCCCAAGCCATAACATGGCTCAAGATGGAGCCATCGTGGTGGAGGCGGAAGCAGGGTCTGGCCTCGACTCTAATCCTTGCTCCGTCCCTGGCATGAGGCCCCTCTGTAAACCCGACAGCTCTGAGCTAGGCAGTTAATAAAGGTTGAAAGAGCAGAGCCCTGGGAGGATAAAAGAGAAGCCTGAGGCATAAACCTTGTTCCAGAGAGTTCTCAGTGGGAGGAGGGAGGTTCCTCAAACTGCACCCCGGAAATACTTTGTAAGACAAAAGCACCCAGCCCCTGGCCAAGTGTGGAGGGCCTCAAAGTGGCAGGGAACCGGGAGAAGGAGAGGGCAGTGAGGTCCAGAGCCGTCACAGAGAGCTCTTCTGAGGAGGCCAGCCCTGAGCTGTCCGGGTGTAGAGTTTGTCTGGAAAGAGACGAGGAGGGGAGGGGGGCACACTCTGTGGAGGGTGAGACAGCGCTTTACACAGCATCACCGCATTTGCTTTGATCTTCACAAGGGCCCAGGCCTGCCTGCCCTGGCCTGTCCTGATTCTTCTCCTCCTCTGTACCCTAGAGACTTTCTGGAACCTCTCCAAGGATGGAGAAGGACGCTACCTGACAAAAACGGAGGTAAGGTCCCTTCCCCTCCTAGACACAGGGCCCAGCCCCAGGCCGCCTCCCTCACCCGATTCCAGGGGGCATTTTTCTCCCTGAGGATATTGAACAGGCTGTCAAGGGCCAGCCAGGCTGCCGGCCCCCTGCCTCCAATTACTGCCTTTATATATTGCTCTCTGCCAAGGCTGCTTTAGGATCTTGGCAGACAGATTTTATTTTTTTCCAATAGCTTAATAAAGCAGAGGATTATGTGGGAGTCATAAATCCAAGAGAGGACTGAAGAACACCCGCTGAGCTCACTGTACAGTAAACTTACTCCCATGGAGTTTTAGAGCGAGCCTCCCGCCCTAGCCAGCTGGTCGACCTCAGCTGCCCCTCTCACTGCCTGGCTATTCAGGGAGTAGCAGAAGATGTGCTGTGAAGGGGGCTGAGAGCTCCCGCCTGAGTTCGAATTAGCTAGAAAGGGTTGAGGAGACTACACTGAGATCTTTCAAGGGAGGAGGGTACCATTCACCTTGTTCTGTATTAAGCTAATAAATTTCAAGATGGGTTGTAATGATGATGCTTATCTCTCAGTGGATGAACCTGGTGATTTACAACTGAACCAAGGGGTAGAGCAGACTCTAGGATCCAGGTAAGATATGACAGCTTTAGAATCATTTCCTTATCGGGGAACAATTTCCCTTCTCCTCCAAGAACTGCACACAAGACTCCCTCCCTGGGAGCAACCTCCCCAGAGATTACAGAGCCCTTATCTGTGTGAGCCAAGGTTCAGCTGCTCAGGGGCCCTGAGTTTCAAGGCCAATGCTGCAGATTTCATCCAGGCTATGTAGACCAGTGGGCATTCATAAAAGAGTTTGGCCTGAAAGTCATGAATGAGGGATTTAGAATTATTTTTTATAATTTATTTTTTATTGAGATATAATTGACATTTAACATTGTATTAGTTTTAGTTGTACAACATCATGATTTGATATGTGTATATATTGCAAAATGATTACCACAATATGTTTAGTTAACATTCATCAACACAGAGTTACAAATCTTTTTTCTTGTGATGAGAACTTTTATGATTTACTCTCAACAACTTTCAAATATACTGTACAATATTACTAACTATAGTCACCATGCTGTACATTACATCCCCAGGACTGATTTATCTTATAACTAGAAGTCTGTACCTTCACCCCTGGCCTCTGGCAACCACAATCTGTTCTCTGTACTTATGAGTTTTGTTTTGTTTTGTTTTGTTTTTTAGATTCTACATATAAGTGAGATCATACAGTATTTATCTCTCTGACTTATTTCACTTAGCATAATGCCCTCAAGGTCCATCCACATTGTCACAAATAGCATGATTTCCTTCTTTTTTATGGATGAATAATATTCCATTGTATTATATATACCACATCTTCTTTATCCATTCATCCGTTGATGGACACTTAGGTTGTTTCCTCATCTTGGCTATTGTAAATAATGCTGCAATGAACATCAGGGTGCATATATATTTTCAAGTTAGTGTTTTTGTTTCCTTTAGATAAATACCCAGAGGTAGAATTGCTGGATCAGATGGTGGTTCTACTTTTAATTTTTTGAGGAACCTCCATACTGTTTTCCATAGCGGCTGTACCAATTTACATTCCCATCAACAAGGCACAAGGGTTCCCTTTTCTCCACATCCTCACCAACCCTTGTTATTACTTGTCTTTTTGATGACAGCCATTCCAACAGGTGTGAGATGACATCTCATTGTGGTTTCAATTTGCATTTCCGTGATGTTTACTGATGTTGATCACCTTGTACCCATTGGCCATCTAATGTCGCCTTTGGAAAAATGTCTGTTCAGATCCTCTGCCCATTTTTTAATCGGATTTTTTTTTCTGTTGAGTTGTATGAGTTCTTTATGTATTTTGGATATTAACCCCTTATCAGGTATATGATTTGCAAATATTTTCTCGCATTTGGTAGATTGCCTTTTCATTCTGTTGATGGTTTCCTTTGCCTGTGCAGAAGCTATTTTTTTATTTTGATGTAGTCCCACTTGTTTATTTTTGTTTTTGTTGCCTTTGCTTTTGATGTCAAATCCAAAAAATCATTGCCAAGACCAATATCAAGGAGCTTACCCCCATGTTTTCTTCTAGGAGTTTTGTGGTTTCACATCTTACGTTCGAGTCTTTAATACATTTTGAGTGGATTTTTGCGTATGGTGTAAAACAGTGGTCCAGTTTCATTCTAGAATTCTTAACCAAAGTTGCAAGGAGGAAAGGCAGTCACTCATCACAGGAAAGGCTAATGTGTGGAGTAATAGAAATGAGCAGACCTTGGGGAGAGGAGAGTTGGGTCCAGCCCCAGATCTACCATTGCCTCACTATGCAGCTTCAGACAGATCACAATCATTTCTAGGCATCAGGGTCTACACCTCTAGCATGAATGAGCTGAAGAATTAACGCCCATTCACTATTCTTCTACATGTTTATTTTCAGGGAACAGACCCTAGAATTACATAGTCCACACCCCACCCTACTGTAGCAGAAGTCCCGACAGAATCAACTAGACTCTTCCAGGACTGGGGAGCTCAATATTTTGTACTCCCTGTTGTTGGACATCTCCAGGTGTGAGGTATTCTTTATCTAGAGGCAACAATCTACTTCCCTGGAACTTTCTACTCATGCTTCTAGATCTACTCTCTGGACCACTGTAGGAAAAAGACTGGACATGCCAGACCTTCCAATACTTAAGGATAGTTTGCTGCCTAGCCCAAAGCCTCTCTTCTTTAGTTATCCCTATTGGTTCTCATCCAGGACCTATTGGTGACCATTCTCTATATGCCAATATCCCTTTGAAATATACAGTTCCCTTATGCAGCAGTCCTGGGATCAACACATTCTGGAATCCTATTATTTTTGTAAACAGCATTTATTTAATCTCCCAATCATGTACGTTTGAATCAAGAGGCAGACATTGTCTCCATAAAGAAATAATATTGTAGCATAAATATTTCCCAATAAACACTTGGTGCTTCCTAATGAACACAAGTTAACAAACATGGCAGAGATCAAATTTAATTAGATTCAACTATATTTTCTTGAATTCCCCTTTCCCTCCTTTTTAAAAATAGGACATTTGATCATTTCCAATTTCCCATCTGCCTGATTCCTATCCAATCTGCATGATTTCTAATATCAGGAATGATTTTTCAATTGTATCTTTAAGCTAATTCAGCACACAGGACCTAAAGTTTGAACTTTTGAAATATCTGAGTTATCTCTCATTATCCTTTCTCCTATATAGGGTCCCAATTCCCTCTTAATTAATTTTTCCACACTTCCTGTTCTGAATGTTATGTAAGAAGGAAGGATAATATAAGATGCGTGGGTATGTGTGTTTCAGTCTCTTTCATTAATGCCTCATCATCCCTAAGAATGCTCCCTTGCCTTCCTCATCAATCACCGCCTTCTGACATCACATTATTAAAGCATATCCACTCACTCTTGGCTCGTAAGTTGCTTTGCAGAATTGGAGGCAGAAGGATGAAGAAGTTCTGCCTCCAAATCTACAAACCCATTTTTCATCTGTAACTATCTCCCACCTTCATCTTGTTATGCCAGAGACCATATCCCTCTGAGGATGTCCTGGATCTCATTACCTTCCTCCTTCACAAGGGCCTGATTGAGTGAATTCTCTCCTCTATCTTCTAAATACTAAGCTTCTCCCTATCTCTCTTCTGGAGTCTTCCAATTCCCATTTAAACATGCTTATCTTTTAAATTTCCTCCATATCACATTTTCTTCTAGCTACAACACTCTCTCTCTCCTCCCTTTACAGCCAAACTTCGTACAAAAGCTAATTGGCTCCACGTTCTCACCTCCCACTTTCCCCCCAAACTGCTTCAATTTGGATTTCTCAGACATCATCTCTCTCCCTGACTTTTGCATTGGCTCCCTATCTGATTTTCCTATATCCACCCCATCCCTCATATCAATTTCCTGCAGTCTAAGTACACTTTTAAAAATTCAAATCCAATCATTGCACTCCCTAGGTTAAAACCCTTCAATGTCTTCCTATTGATATTCAGGAAAAGTCTAAAGTCGTGAACTCGTGCACGTGGCCTCTACTATCCGGCCCCCGCCCACCTAGCTAACCATACCTTCCTGCACCTTACTCCCACCAGCATGACATTCATTTCCATCAACAATCCATGCTTCTCCCAACCTCAGGTCCTTTGCCCTCACTGCCTGCTCAGCCCTAGGGTTAGTTACCTAACTCCTGATCCTTCATGGCTTAGTCCCACTGGGTTCCCATATTATTTACTCTCATATCACTCTTCCCCAATCATAACATTCAAAATGCTTTCTTGTTGTTGTCCACTCCTTCCTTATTCTTTTTTAGAGCCTTATTGAGATATAATTCACACACCATACAGTTTACCCATTTGAGACATAGAGTTCAATGGTTTTCAGTGTAGTCATAGAACCATGCAACCATCACCACCATATAATTTTAGAACATTTTTCATCACCACAAAAAGAAACCCCATGCCCGTTAGCAGTCACTCACCATATATGTCCCACCCCTCCAGTTCTAGGCGACCACTAACCTACTTTCTGAATCTATAGATTTGCCTATTCTGGACATTTTATATCATTGGAATCATGCAATATGTGGTCTTGCAACTGACTTCTTTCACTTAGCTTAATATTTTCAAAGGTTCACCCATGTGGTAGCATATACCAAGACTTGATTCTTTTTTAGTTACAAATGTTATTTCATTTTGTAGATATACCATATTTTATTCATCCATTCATCAGTTGATGGACATTTAGGTTGTTTTTCACCTTTTGGCTACTGTGGATAATCCTGCTATGAATGTTTGTGTACAAGTTTTGGTGTGAACATATGTTTTCATTTCTCTTGGGTGCATACCTAGGAGTGAAATTGCTGGGTCAGATGATAACTCTATGTGTAATATTTTGAGGAACTGCCAAACTATTTTCCAAAGCAGCTGCACCATTTTACATCTCCACTAGGAGTGAATGAGAGTTCTAATTTCTCCACGTCCTCATCAACACTTGGTGTTGTCTGTCTTTTTCATTTAGCCATCCTAGAAGGTGTGAAGTGATATCTCACTGTGGTTTTGATTTGCAGTTCCCTGATGGCTTATGATGTTGAGTATCTCTTCACTGTCTATTGGCCATTTGTATGTGTTCTTTGGAGAAATGTCTATTCAAATCCTTTGTCCATTTTTAAATTGGGTTATTTATCTTTTTGTTACTGAGTTGTAAGAGTTTTATATATATATATATATATACTAGTTACAAGTCCTTTATCATACATGTGATTGGCAAAAATTTTCTCCCATTCTGCAGGTTGTCTTTTAAGTTTCTTGATGATATCATTTACAGAACATGAGTTTTTAATTTTGATGAAGTCTAACATCTATTTTTTCTTTTGTCACTTACACTTTTGGTGTCGTATCCAAGAAATCATTGCCTAATCCAAGTCATGAATATTTACTGTCATGTTTTTCTCCTAAAAGGTTTATAGTGTAGCTCTTACATTTAGGTTTTTGATCTATTTTGAGGTAAATTTGATATAAGTTGTGAGGTAAGGTAACGTCTTCATTCTTTTGCATCTGTACATCTAGTTGTGTCAGCATCACTTATTGAAAAGACTATTCTTTGCCCCATTTTATTGTCTTGGCACTCTTTCCAAAAATCAATTTGTCATAAGATAAGGATTTATTTCTGAGCTTTCAATTCTATTCCATTGATCTATATATATATCCTTATGCCAGGACCACACTGTGCTGATCACTATAGTTTTACAGTAAATTTTGAAATCAGGAAGTGTGAGTTCTGAAACTTGATTTTTTTTTCAAGATTGTTTTGGTGATTCTGCATTCCTTACATTCACATATAAGTTTTAGGATCAGCTTGACAAATTCTGCAGAAAAAAAAAAGGCAGCTGGGATTTGGATAGCAATCACATAAATCTGTAAATCAATTTGCAGAATATTGCCTTCTTCACAATATAAAATTTTCTGATCCGTGAACATGAGATGTCTCTCCATTTTTTTTAGATCTTTTTTAATTTCTTTCAACAATGGTTTTGTTGTTTTCAATATAGAAGTCCTGCACTTCCTTTGTTAAATTTATTCCTAAGTATTGTATTCTTTTTGATGCTATTATAAATAATTTCATTTTCAGATTGTTTATTGCTAATGTATAGAAATAAAATTGATTTTTGTATATTGATCTTATACTCTGCCACCTTGCTGAACTCATTTCTTAGTTCTAACAGTTTTTTAGAGGATTCCTTACAATTTTATATATATAAAATCATGTCATCTGCAAATGGAGATAGTTTTATTTCTTCTGTTCTAATCTGGAACAGATTATTGATCCTCTCACCCTCTTGAAATCTGCTTTCCTGTGTCCAGGGCACATTTCAGCTCTGCCCAACCTTCCCTTACTTTGCTACCACAAGGTCAAAGTCACTTTCTTCCAGGATTTCCATAACTCCCAGGTTAGCAAAGAGACTTTCACTGTTGGCCAGCATTCAGTCCAGAGAATTCCCTCTCCTTGCTCATTTGGTCCTCTGTGCAATGAAGCGGTCACTGGAACAAGTGAAGCTTTGTCACATGAGCTAAATGAGCTTCTCCCCAGAGATGGGGTTGCTGAAGCCTCTCACAAGTCTACTCTCCTTCCGGGCCACTCCCTACAAACTGTGTACAAGAAGCATCTACCTGCCCTTGGACTCACCAGGCAGGCTAGGGTATACTCCCATTGTGAGAACACTCTGTTCTTCTCTCTCTCATCTTCAACCCATCTGCTCTTCTCTGACTTAGTACATTAGGATATATAAATGTGCAACCCAGCAACTCCTCTTCCTCCCCTCCCATCATATCTATTCTTTTTTTTTAACAAAGCATGTGCCTCCATTGCCACATTCTGTGCAATGTTTATGTTCAAATTGTTAAAAGATATCAAGTTCATACTTTGAAAACTGCTAATAGTGCATTGGTATATGGTCCTTGGACATTTGAGGCTATGTTGATCTTAATTGATTTCAGAGTCTACAGGTTTAACACATGGCAAGGCACGCCCTGCTGAGAGTTTTTCTAGCTAATGTCATTGACATTCGTGTTGATCTACTGTCAATATGGCAGTAAAGTGCCTCATTCTAACAAAGTCAGTATTTATAACAGTTTCCCACGACACAGGAATAAAGTGTTTTGAGGAAGGGGCCACCTCTTCCTTGTCTGCATGCAGGTGGGATATGGGCAGCAGTGGCCCTGATCCTGCTGATTTACCAACAACAGTTTTCACCAAGGTGGGTCTGCTGCTATCCTAATAAATCCATCTCTCAGCCTCCAGACCAGAGGAGTTCTTTCTGAGAGTCAGGAGTCCAGACTTGCCTCTGGTGATGTGTAAACTTCCCACCCCCTTTGACAAACATATGGCTGGTGATTACCAGGCACCCTTTGAACCCAGGGTATCGAGCCTTCCAAAGCTGGCTTTTAAAGAGAAATGTATCCAACTAGGAAAATGACGGACACTCCAAGAGCATAAACCAAGAAAGAGAAAGAGTCAAGATCCAGGAAACAGGAGATCCAGCCCTAGATCCTTCACTAGCTAGGGAATCCCAGGGACCAGAGCTGCACAGCTGAACGAGAGTGGGGAGGAGGAAGAGCGACCTTTGGGGAAGAAAGGAGCCAGTAGTTTTCTCTGATAGTTTAATCATGGAGAAAATAGTGTTCAGAAGGATTTTGAACTTCTACTGGGGAGTTTTGGAAGAATTATTAGGATAATGACATAGACTATGCCGATTTTTTAAATGAGGTAATTATTAACTCCTAGAAGAACAAAGAATTATAGAAGAAAGGAAATGTGATCCTAGAGTATTTCTTCACTTAGCAGTGAACAGTACATACATAATTGTACTAAAATAAAAATTGAATATTGATTTAACAAAAAACGTGACAGAACTATAGTAGAGAGTAGAGGGAGGGAAGACGCAGGTATGAAAGCAGGTTAGGAGCACCCCAGCCCCGTTGTCCATCATGAGAAGTCAAAAGGCATTTAAAGTTGATAAGTCAAGGGGTAACCATGTATGCATATTATTTAGAAATATGGAGGTAAGCATCAGAAGAAAAGGTTTGGAGAGAGGAATTTAGGATTGGAATGGGACAGGACTGCTGTTTTTCCTTCATGCCTTCTAACACTATTTGAATTTTTAACTTATGTACATTGGGCTGGATTTTTGTGAAAAATAAATAAGCAAACTAGCAAATAGTCTGAGAAACAAGCGTTGAAGACTCAAAAGAAGAGGAGGGAGACAGAAGAAGAGTGGAGGCTTCTTTACCACGTGGGCAGGAAAGTTTGTTGATTATAGTTCTAGAAAAAATGTCTATGCAAGAATGTCACTTTAATCCAAGAGACATGCACTAGAAAAGCTACTCTTCGACAGGAGTCCACAGCCAGCAGACAAGAGCCCAGCTGGAAGAGAGGACAGAGCTGTTGTTACTATAGCTGGCCCTGGTCTCAGCCCTTGCAACCTGCCCAGGGGATTGGAGGGATATCTGCTCCCCAACTTTCCCTCCACTCTGCTGCAGGCACTCTGGTGCTAAACGGGCTACAGTTTGCACTCAGGTGCAAAGAAGCCTCCACTCGTCTTCTGTCTCCCTCCTCTTCTCTTGAGTCTTAAACTCTTGTTTCTCAGACTATTTGCTGGTTTGCTTATTTATTTTTCACTCTGCACTCAGGGCAGAGTGGGTGGGTAGGGTGCCTCTGAAGAATTTTGAGGAATGAGGTGGAGACCTTCCCATCCACTGGGGAGGCATGGGAGTGATGGAGTGGGTCCAGCCTTGCCAGCAGGTGGTACATGTACTCCCTCTGCTGTCTGGTGGTCCCAAACAGCATCCGTAGGAATGGGGCCAGGCCTCTGTGGTCCCTCAAAGGAAGGAAAGGTTTCTTTACTCTCCTTGGGCCTTCTGCGTTTGACCATCTGTGTCTTTCTCTGGGATAAGCTCCCAGTGATTACTCAAGAATCTGGCTCTCATTCCAGTGGGCTGCGCTGCCCCTGTGGTTGTGATACATCGACACCTGCCCCACCTGAAATGTAGTCAAAGCCGCCTTCAAGGATCTGGGGCCAGGTCCTCAGCTGGTCAGGCTCTGGTAAGCCATGGTCACAGAGCAGGTCATCTGAGCACTTTGGGACACCAGCCTGGAATCCCCTGGAAAATGAAGTAAGAGATGTTCCACCGTGGGGAAGAAGGGAAGAAGCTGCATCTCACTTCAGTCCAATCCGTTTCTTGGAAGAGAAATGAGCGTCTCCCCACCCACAGGGTGCTGTGGGTGACACAGGAGCAGTCCACTGGGCATTTGTAGAATAATCTTACTGTCAGTGTCTGAATCCTGATTGTTTCACAGCCAAAGGGCAAAATAAAACATGGTTCCCATTAAGGTCTTGGGCTCCGTGACAAGTAGGATCTTAATTCTGGATGAAAAATACACTTGGGGGAGGGGAAATCCAGCCAGCAAGACAGACACCTCCCTCCCTCCTTCTCCATAAAGTGGTAATCAGGTATCTCAGAAAGATCATGGTCCATTAGAGCGTAGAAGCCATTCCAGACTGACCAGGCCAGACCCTACTCCAGAGAATTTGTGGTTTGAGAGCTTATTCCTGGAAGCATCTCCCCAGTGGCAGAATCTTTGCACATGTGTGTGTCCAGAGGACAGGAGGGTGGGGACCTTCCTGAGTGTGATCTTTCTGAGCAGAGGTGGATGGTGTGGGCAGGAGGGCGCCATCATGCAAACACCCACGTTCAGGAACAAGGGCAGCGTTCGGAAGAGGACACATCCTAGGACAAGGAACACACACACAGCCAACTAACCTGCAGCCCACAGGGACTGCTGCAAAGTGTGCACGATTATTTCAGTAATATAGCAAGGTCAGAACACAGCACAGCTTGGGCCAGGTCATTTTGTCTCGTGGCCCTGTGCTTGGTTAACCAGGATAGATGGCCGTGATTATCAGTATGGACTCTGGAGGCAGACAGAGCTAACGCCTGAAGACCCTGAGTCCTGGGCTGTCACACTGCCTTGTGACATAAGATTTTCTGCACACAAAACATTGGTACCAACAGGTCAACATAGACTCTGCTAAAAAAGGGAAAGTGCAGAAGAATGAATGAGCCATTTCTCGCAGGATTCAGAGATGACCTTCACCTGAACGTCCAGGTAGAAAGTCCAACACACATGCATACTTCGCTGCCCCAACCACATGTCACCCCAGACTCCTTCTGGGCCTGCTTGGGCCCTGGGAGACAAGAAGGGGTGAAATTTTACAGGCCTAGGATGAGCGGCAAGCAGCCTCTAGGTGGCTGTGCCCCCTCTGTGTCAGCTGGATTGGTCCTCAGGGTACAGAGTGGTTTCCTCCCTCACAAGGCTTTGCTCAGGAACCAGGCTGTAACAGATAGTGTATCAGACAGCATCGGGCAGGAAAACAGGAACTACTCAAGGTATTTCAAGGAGGGATTTAACACAGGGAATGAGGTGCTTACAAAGCTGTTAGATTGGCTGGAGGAGCAAAGGCCAGAGAGGGTCACCACTAACTCCCAGGTTCACCACTAGCTTTCAGAGAACCAAGAAGCCACTGCTGCCACCCTCGCCAGACACTATAGGGAACTGCCAGAAGTGGTCACCACTGCCTGCAGCCCTAAGGCGGGTGATTTACAGGCAAAATGCCACATCTGCCAAAGCCTATATGGCTACCCACGCTGCTGGAGGCAGAATAATAAGGCTTCTGCCTCTCTTCTGCCTTCCAAATGACACATAAATGCATCTTACTGGTGGGACTTAAAAGGTATCTGGAACTCTCCTGACAAGGTGGTTCTCAGGCTTCCAGCCCCTGCCAGACAGGAAAGAATGTAGATGAGGTGTAAAGGGTGTCAGGTGCCAACAGACAACAGTCAGCACAGGGAAAAGAGAAAAAGCGGGGAGAGAAGGAAAGACAAGCAGATGGAGATGGAGAGCTGGAGGAAGAAGAAAATTCAGACAGAGGGACAGACAAATGAGGCATGGCAGGGAGCAACATAGACAAAATAAGATGGGAGAGACAGAGGACAAGATGAGATCAGGAGATTAAAACAGAAGGAGGAAGGCTGGGGTCTTTGGATGACGATGGGAGTGTTAGCGATGGAGCCCAACCATCTGAAATCCATCGCCAGTGGAAATGTTGACATGCCCAACACTGATCAGTGGCTACGACTCTCAAGCTTTATTGTGCGTAAAAATCACCTGGAATAACTGTTAAAAAGCGTCAGAGATTCTGATCCAGAAGGTCTAGGGCTAGTCCTGGGAATCTGCCTTTTTTTTTTTTCCAACGCTCCTCAAGTGATGTCTATGGTCCTTGGCTGTCATTTCAGAAATCACTGCTTTTGCAGCTCCACTGACTGGTGGAAGTGCTCTGGGCTGCAGCAGCCAGGGTCGCTACGAAAGGCCCAATGAGTTCAAGCTCAAGGTCTGCTCTGTCAGACACCTCCCACTGGCCCACCCCCCAGCCACACTGCTGCCTGGGCCGTCTCTAAAACCCCTTCCCTCCTCCTCCCTGATCACTTCTCCCCCTCCTTCCAGCTCCCAGAGAACTGATGTCCTAGCTTATTTTTACTTCTAAACAAGCTAATTAGCAATAATCCTAGAAGAATCCATCACTCTGACAAGGCTGTTGATTAACCATCCCCCGAGCCAAACCAAAAGTGCTTAATATCCCAGCGGAATGGTCAATACTGAGTACAGCAGCAGCATTGGGCAGCAGCAAAGCAGGTGAGGGCTGTATCTGAGACGACAGATGCAGAATGGGTCACTGGGCCTGACTTTGCAGCCTGGTAGAGGACAGTGGAGAGGGAGGTAGACTGGCTTGAGGCTGCACGGGCTGGGGCATCTCTAACCAGATTCTAGACCATTCTTTCTGAGACCACCAAATGCCCCCAGAGGGTTTCTAAGGTTATAAACAACTCTGGACCGCAGGAGACATGTGCAAGAGAGTCGGATACGGAGATATTTTTTTTAATTCTCCAACTTTACAGCTGTGTTAACTATATAGCTGCTGGAGGAAGAGGAGAGACAGGCAAAACGATAAAATGACTGCCTTTGAGAGATCAATTTCCAGTCCATACTGATATATCTTTCTCTTTTCCACACTTAGACTCTTAATTTCATACACTCCTCTGTTCTCTTAAAAGATTTACTTTCTTCTGTGCTCGGAAGAGAGTCTCTTTGACCAAGCAGGATGTGATAAAACACTGCCCCCTAATGGTCACAGATGTCGCAGCTTCGAAGCAGCCACCTTCCAAAGGTTCCTTGCCACTCAAGTATCCAGTGGGGGCCTCAGCATGGAGCCTCCAGCCAGCCCAGCCGGAGCATGCACCATCTGAGCTGCCATATCTGTGGAATTGCCCCATCATCTGTCCAACCCAATCTTTATCTGAATTCTGGTCTCATTTCTGCCATTTTTTGCATAGAGAACAGATGACGTTGGGAAAATCTCTGGACCAAGGGGAAGGAAGCTGACCCCCAGCTGTGCTACTCTGATTTGGACACTGACATGTCATGTCATCTTGTGTCTTTAAGAGTTTCCAATTTTGTTCAGCCACAAAGAAAAGGAAAGAGCATATAATAAGTGCTCAATAAATGTTAAGAGACTGAGTGACTGGACATAGGTAGTGGAGCAGGGTGGAGTGGGCAGAGCACTGTGCAAGGACTCTGGAGTTGAAGGTTCAAGTCTGGGTTCAGCCTCCATACCGCTGTGTGTGCTCTGGGGACTGGCCTTCTCTTTCTGGGTTCCCTTCTTCTCTAAATGAAGAGGCTGAACTTGAAAATCTCTAAGGTCCCTTTTGCCTCACAAACTTGGGGAGCCAGGTCCTAGGGATTCTAATCCGCAATCATCATTAAAAGGCAGCAGTTAGCCAGAAAACAAGAGCCCCTAGCAATGCAGCAGCGACAGCTCTTACTGGGACCCACTGTCTGGGGAAATAAATCAAACAGTGCTCTTCTCCCTCGGCCTGAGAATTGCTGCTCCTTTTATGACGTTTGTGACAATGGAAATTCAAAAGCCCTTTCACTCACAGGGGGTTGGTCATTAGCATTGACATGGCCCTGGAGAGGCGGAATCAGGCAGATGGTGGTCAGACAGTGACACCTAGTGGCCATCTCCATCACAGTCCAGCCCTGCTTCTCAGCACTTGGTAGACGTCCCACCCTCCCATGGCTACATGGGTAGCATGAACCCACGGTGTAAGGAATGCAGGGCCCTGAGTTGTAATCTCAGTGTTGCTACTGCCTCTCTGTCTGACCTTAGTCAGTTTCTTCAAATAAGAGTTTGGCCCTTAAGTCCTTCCCTTCCAACTGCCTTGTTCTCTGAGATTCTACCATGGCTTATGGCATATAGTCAAGGACCCCAGGCCCAGGCGGTGGGCAGGATATCTCTACCGGGGAGGCGCAGCTCAGAGTTCACCCCTGGGACCCTGGGGTTCCACCTACATGATCATGCACAATCCTGCCACACACTCACCTCCACACAGCCATGAGGCAGCACCACACAGCGAGGCCACTGACCACAGATGTTCCATGCCAAGGCCTGCCTCCATCCCAGCCGCCAGCTGCTGAGGTGAGGAAACGTAACAGAACCAGCCAGAAAGAAGCCTCATTGAGCTAGCTTTCTGTGGGAGGATTGGGGGGGAAGTTCACTTGGTGTTGCCCACTTTGGGTACCAGATTCTTGTCCTATTGGTGGGGTCCATAGGGTTCATGTATCCCTAAAGAACAATACAGATGGGTTCTTCTTAATATGCTCTCTATACTGTACTCCCTATGCTGACACCCCACAAACCACAAGGAGTAGAAGGGGGGGTCATGTGCTGAGGCCTCAGACCCTTCCCCGGGGCCCAGGCACTCACCCTAGGTTAGCAGGGCTGAGGACACAGAGGCTGAGCTTGTTGGGTCTTTTCTGAGTCCCATGTTTTCTTACCCTGGAAAAACTGGGCTCCTGCCCCTTAATCCATGTTCCTTATCACTAATTTTTGGTCCATGTTTATTAGTCTTTCTCAAAGTACAGTCTTTGAGTGCTGCATGACTTCCACAGAAGACCTTGGTGCTTTCCAACTTGGAAACTGCGAAAATGCTGGATGAGGCTGTATTTATGTCACCTTTACTCCTCATGGCCTCTCCTAGACCATCCCCAAGAAGTATACAGGGGTAAGACTCTGGAATCCCTTGAAGAAGGAAGCCGTTCATTCAGGTTGGGGATGCAAATTCTAGAGTTGCCACAGCTTCTGGTGGTGTGTGGAAATTTTCGCTTGTCATTAAATAATGTATGTAAAAATCTGTTTTTGGAGATGGAGAGCAGGTGAACTATCATTTTAAAACACCTGCTATATATTAGTCAGGGTCCAGTCAGGAGACAAAAAATCACACCAGCTGTTTGAATAGGGAAAATTTAATATAAAGAATTACTAACTAGTGAAAGGTAGTTAAACTACTAAAGGGGCAATAGAGGACTGTAAGGAATACAGGTAAAGGAAATGCAGGAAGCAGCTGCTACCTCTAGGGCTGAGAGGGATTACCCAAAGAAGGATCCAGGAACTTAGATGAGATTCAGACCAAGTTGGCAAGAGCGTGGCTGCAGCCCATCAGATGGTAGAGAAGTTCAGTGGGGCACCAGCAGGCTGGAGCTGCAGCACAGGAGGCTCCCTGCTGGGTGCCAGAAAAACTCACTGGAGAGAGCACCCCTGGGTGAGAGGGCCCAGATGCTGCCGGCTGTAGGAAGGAAGGCCCTCTGAAGCCAGGAGGAGGAGCTCTTCCTCTGTATGCTGTGCCGTGTCCCTCAGCGCCCTCTACTGACAAAGCCTAATGTTACACCAGCTGGCAAAGGAGAAATGTTTACAGGGTCCCTCTCCAGTATTAGGAAGTAGGGCCAAGAAGGGTGGATTTGGAGCTGAGAGGCAACAAACTGATAACAGGCCCACCTACTCTGTGCCAGGCCCTGTGTTATGCATTTCCCTCCTGAATCTCATAATCTCAAGCATAGTTCCTTGAAGTAGATATTGTCATTCCCGTTTTAATATTGAAAGGCTCTAAAAGCTAGAAGTAACCTGAGAAGGTTATGCAGCTAATTCATGGCTGAGCTGGGGTTGAAGCTGCCGTGTGTGTGACTCTAGAGGCTGTGTTTCTACACCAAGCTAACGGTGCCTCTCTCTGTGAAGGATAGGGACGGTGAGATCCTGTTCTCTCCACCTGCCCTCCTCCGTGAACTCACATAAACCTTCCCAGCATTGCTTCCTGGGCTCTCCTCCTTGGAGAGACTGACAGGGAGGCAGATGCCCTGTGGTGCTCTAAGGCCGTGATTGCTAAACCAGAATCACTGGGAGAGTTTGGTGAAAATGGTCCTGGGCCAACCTCTGCAGATTCCAGTTCAGTAGCCTGGGAGGGCACCTGGAATCTGCATTTAACAAGCTCCCCAGAAGTCCTTATGTACTCCAGGAGAGAGGCACCAGCCTGCACTGGGCTAGAAGTGGAAAGTGAGAGCTGCCTGGCCTTTGATGGGGGGAGAGCGGACTTCGTGCTAAGAAGCTCCTCTCAGCCCCAGCACCCCGTGGAAAGGTCAACATTGATATTTGGTTTCTGAAATAAAAATCCAATCGGGCACATGGATCTCTGTTATGGGTGATGAAGTCGTAACGGCTGTAACAGAGGAGGAATTGATTCCTACTTATCAGCCTGGGAAATTGGAGGATGGGCTCTGGGACCTCTAGGCCCCTTTGCCTGGCAGCTGCTTTGGACATATTCTCTGAACAGGAGGTATTTCAGGTCTAGAGTAGACCAGAGATAATCCCATCTGGCTCAGGAATAAGAGCCACCAGCTTTTGAGTGTCTACCATGTGCCAGGAATCATGTCCCATTATCTCCAATCCTTAAACCCTCTTGCAAGGATTAACACCACATCTATCAGACGAGGAAACTGAGGCTCTTGCCCCAGGCCACACAGATATAAGGGGCAGAGTTGAAATTGAGGCACAGGTGGGTCTCACTCTAAAGCAATGCTCTTTCTATGGACTCACATGGCCTTGGGAGAGGAGCCAGCTCCTGGCTCAGGCCCTGCCAGGGCAGAGCCAGGCTGTCCTGAGAGGGGCTGAGTGTTTGCTCTCCTGGGAGGGCCGGTCCAGCATAGCCTGCAGAAAAGCCAGAACTCAGGCCCGGAGGCCCAGAAGTGCCCCAGTGGGGAGAAGGGGATCCTGGGCCCACCCAGACAGCCAGATATGAAGTGAGAGAGGTTGAAGAGAAGCCGGGGATGGGGCCTTTATAAGGAACAGGAATCCAGTTCACCAGGAATTGGGGCCGCATTGATGGGACAGTATCTGATCAATTCTCCTGAGTCACTACGTAAATGGCCACCTGTAAAACCGCATCCAGGAAGGGGGAAAATTCAGAAATGTCTCGAGTGCCGGACTGTTTAATCCTACAAAAGGGTGAGAAGAGCTGAAACTTCCATGTTGCACTGCCCAACAAATGCCAAGAGGGAGGAAGTCAGTGAGTGTCGGCGGACTTAGGCCTCGTGAAGACAAAGCAGAGACCAGCTGAGGTGCATCTGCGGCCCCACCAGCTCTGCCTGCTCAGGTTTTTCTCCAGTGGCCAGCTCGCTCGTGCCTGTCACACAGCGGGCCCTCCATAGGAAACCGTGTGGCCCGGTATAGAGTGGGACAGATCCGGGCTCAGATCCCTGCCACCTCTCGGCTGTGTGGCCTTGATCCTAACTCCACCGGGCCTAGCTGCCCTCCTCTGTAAAGAGGCAATTCGAAATACCACCTCTCATCCATCCCATAGAATGTACACCACCAAGCATGAACCCTGATGTGAACTGTGGACCGTGGGTGACCATGATGTGTTAGTGTAGGTTCATCCATTGTAACAAACAGACCGCTCCGATGGGGGTGTTGATGGGGGTCGGGGGGGAGATATGCGTGTGTGGGGACAGCAGGGGTGTGGGAACTCTCCAGACTCTCCCCTCAATTTTTCTGTGAACCTAAAACTGCTCTAAAAACTAAAGTCTATTTAAAAGGGGAAAAAATTACTGCCTGTTAAGGTTGTCGTGAGAATTAAATAAGATGATGTTGTGGAAGGGCCTAGCCCAGTCCTTGGCACTCAGTGGGGTCCACGGTAGCAGAATGAGGGGGGACATCACCCTCGCTAGCATGGTGCAGATCCCAGAGGACCCTGACAGTGGGAGAAGCATGAAGCTTGGCTCCATCACAGCCTCGTCTCCCTCAGGGAGTCCTCTGAGCGGCGGGGGCAGGTGTAAGAACAGACTGGCCAAGTGACCTTGTTAGTAATCAGGAGACAGGACAGCAAGTACGGCCCAGGGCTGGCTATAATAACAGGCCCGTGGCTGGGATTAGTAAGATCCATTCCTCCCGCCCTCTCTCCAGACTAACCTTCTCACCATCAAATGAAGGAATGGGAGAGGGCTTAGTCTTTTGGCAAAAGCACAAATCTGGCTGACCATTCCTCTGCTCAAAAGTCCTCGCTTGCTCCCCAGTGCCTTCACCTGGCACAGAAGGCCTTCCCTCTACTCACTAGACCCTACAGCCACTCTGGTAACCATTCAGTGGAGTAGAAAGAGAACAAGGAGGTGTCTGGAGACCCAAGTTTTAGACCCAATACTATGGTGGCTGTGTGACCTTGGGAACATCTCTTCCCCTCTCTGTGCCTCGGTTTCCCCAGACGGGACTCCTTCTTTCCTTCTTGCACTGAATACGTCACCGAGCGCCAAGTGTGAGCCAGACAATCTCTAAGGTCCTTCCTATTGTGATATTATCTTTTACTCGAGGTAGTTCGATTGCACTGCAAAAATATAAAACCACACACGCAAAGCATAAAGATGAAAATTGAAAGTCTTCCTTAATCAGGGTTCCCAGAGATGGCGCATTTCCTCCTAGGCTCCGCCTTGGGAACCCACATTTCTGTGCCCGCGTTTGTGGGAACAGGCCCCTTGTTTGGAAAGTGCTTGGATAACTTTGAAGACGCAGGGCTGTGACCTGGTCCTCAGTATCTGTCCAGGGCTGATCCAGGACAAAAGTGGGTGCTTCCTGATTCCTCTTGGGTCTCCCTCCACAGCCATATCTGTCCTCCTTACCAGACCCCCTCCCCTGGCTCAGAGCTCTGTGAGGGGATCCAGAGCTTCTCTGGGGGAAGTACATGATGCTCAAATAAGCATGAGCTTGGCTCCAAATAGATATGGTTCCAATCCTAGCCCTGCCATTTCCTTGCTGTGTGACCTTGGGAAGTTACTTAACATCTCTGAACCTTGCTGTCTTCTATTTGGCGGAGAGAATAAATCTCTACCCGACAGCGTTGTTGTAAGGATTAAGTAAAATGACACAGGTAGTGTTTCTGGCCACGTAAATAGCAGTACCACTTTATTTAATATGAGATATTAGGTATCTTGTCCTCAAATGAGATAATCCGTGTCAAGGGAGGGAGGTGCCTGGGTAAGAACTCGGCGTCTGATAGCTATTACCATCACCCTTATTTTCATCACCCTCTTCAATCGTTTTCATTTCCTTCCCCCTGACCGCCAGGTGGCAGCATGGGGCCGTGGAACCGGAACCCTCTTTCTCCTTAGGCTGTTTGCCACCTCAAAGATGTGAGCGCTGCAGGGACCCTTGGGGGACAATAACCACATGGCTGTTTACTGAGTTCTTACCATGCTGGGTGCGTGGGGAGCACTTAGCAAACACCTTCTTTTCGTCCTTGTAAGGACTTAATGAGGGGGGTGCAGTTATCCACCTTGTCCCGGGGAGCACAGGTGGGCTCGGGTGGGAGGATCCGCTAACGGGGCAGAGCCGGGAATCACCCCTGTCGCCCCTGCCGGCAGCCCGGACACTTGCCCGCTGTGTAGGCGGCCTCCGGGCGGGTTCCAGGGGCCCCGCTTGCACACGAGGACAGTGAGGCCCAAGGAGGGAAGGCACCAGAAGCCAGGGCCCCGACCCCAGGGAGATGCCCTTTCCCACAGAGCCCGGTCTCCAGAGCGTGTCCCATCGGCCAAGGCCCGCACCGCCGTGAGGCTCAGCCTGGGCTCTCGGGGGGCACAGAACCCCGGGACGGCAAGCGCCCTGTCTGCTTGTCTCCTTCCGCCTCGTCCGACAAGACCTCTTCTGACCCCCAAGTGATCTTCGCGGCCGGAGCCCGGGTGATGGGTGGGCAACTTCCTCCGAATCCCCCGCTCATCCCCCTTTGACTGAGCTCGTTCGGCGGTGGCCTTCGCCGCTTGGTCTAATCCCTTCATCCCCACATGTTCCTGGAGGCACACGCGCAGACATGTGTCCTGCTGGGGCCCGTGGGCCAGCGGGTCCGGGCTGGAGCACGCCTGGGACCACCAGCTTGTCCCACTCAATGTCTACCTTCTTATCTCCCTCCTGCAAGTCTCACTCGACGGCAGCCGAGAAGCCCGGGCCCCTCATCCCTCCACATTGAGTGACTCTGAGAGGGACGCTCTTGTTTGAAGTTAGGGCCTCAGTTTCCTCCTCTCCTAAACGGGGATAAAGATAGTCCTGCCTTGTAGGGGTGCTTATGAGGGTTGACTAAAGTAATGTATTTAATGAGCTTAAAGGAGAGCTTGGAGCCTAACAAGCAATCAGAGCCAGTCAGCTGTGGTTAACTAGAGTGTCTACTGCCCCCCTCATCTCTCAGTGACACCATGGCCCTCCTCTCTCTCCCGCCTCTGGAGGTGTGAACCCCCAGGCACAGCAGCTCCTCACATAAGCTGAGGCGGGCAATGGCTGGAGGGCCCACTGTGGGCTGTGCAGGGTCTGGGGGCTCCCAGAACATCAGCAACTCTGGCTGGAGAGAAAGCAAGGACCAGAGAAGGTACACCGAATGGAGGAGAGATGCACGGTGCAGCCACCATCAGGTCTGGGGCTCAAGCTCCTGAGAGATGTGGGAGTGCAGGGCCAAGGAGGCAGGTGGGCTGGGGAGGGGCAGCCCCCACATCCCAGGCAGGGATGGGCCAGCCCTAGCCAGACAGACAGGGTGGTCCCAGGCAGCAGCGCCCAGGCAGGGGGAGGCCTCAGGGAGATGCACAGGCAGATGCTGCAGGTAGCAGCCCCATGAACCTGGGTAAATTATTTAATCTTTGAGTCAGTTACAGTATTTTTTTGTAACCCAAATGTCAGCAGGTCCCCCTGCCTATAAAGAGGTAAGAGTGGCTCAAACTGCCTGTGGGAGTTCAGCTCCCTCCTGGAGATTCATGCTGGCGCCCTGACCTCCTGCCTCTGAGCTCCGTCTCTGCTCTGGGCTCGCGGCTGTTCCCTCCTCTCCTCCCAGGTTTGGCCTCCTCACGGAATCCTGCGTCCTTCCCCTGTGTCCATGCTACACTGAAAAACAGAGTTAAAAGCAAAACTCTCTCACACTCCTCAGGATAGAGAGTTCCAGGCCTCTCCTGGAGGCCATGCCCTGCTTAGCCCAAAGCTCAGGAGCACAGCCTCGGTCAGCAAGGAGCTACCTCCTCTCAGGGAGACTCCTGCCCACCCTGGTCCTCCACATGGGGAGGTTAGCTTCTGCCACGGCCCAGAGGCCAGAACCTGAGCTGGCCTGGCCTAGCAGCTCGTGTGTTAGATACAGAAGGCCATGGCTTCACGATCCTCGGAAGCGTGTCTTACTGACAGCTATGGAAATTTTACCCCTCCCTCAGCCTGGAAGTCCTCACCACTCTGTGCACTGGATTTCCCCCTAGGATTCTGGCATGTAAGGAGGCAAGGAACACAACAGGGGGTCTTTATGTCTAGGAGTCAAAAATACATGGCATTCAATCAATAATTTTCTACCTTTTTTAATGTAACAGAAACATTTTGCTCACAATAAAACTTTATGCAGGAAGCCCAATCCATATAAAACAGTAAAAACAGAGCTGCTTGGCTGGATCTAGAGGAGGCATAGGGAGTGAGAGCTCCTGATCCTGGGCTCAGATCCCCCCACCCACCTCACAAAGGTCTAGGGCACCCTGAGCCCCGGAGAGCAGAAAGGGAAATAAAGATGTCTCCTTACCCAATGCAAGGACATTCAGCTTAACTCTTAGGAAGATAAACACAAATTAAAACTGCACTGAGATTCTATTTTTGCTTTATCAGATTGGCAAAGATCCAAAAGGTTGAGAATGCTCTATTTTTGGCAAAGTTATAGGACACACTCTTATGCATTGTAGGCAAGAATCTAAATGATGCAACGCCCTTGGAGGGTGATTTGGCGATATCTATAATACGGATACACATAGCCTTAGACCAGAAATTCCACAAGCAGGGATTTATGCTGCAGCTAACCTCCACACGTAGGAAAATAACCCTACAACATTGTTTGTAAACCATGTAAAAGGCATTAAACAAACTACGTATCCAGCAATGGCGAGTGGTTAAATAAGCCCATGCAATGGAATACTCCGCAGCCACTAAAATGAGAAGACACTTTGTGTCAACCAAGAAAAGATCTCCAAAACATATATTGCTGGGTGAAAAAAAGCAACAAAACAGTGGGCAAGGTGTGCTATCATATGTGTAAAAATAAGGGGGGAAAGAATAGTGGGGGTTTTTTTTGTAATTGCATAAAATATTTCTGAAAGGATAACAAGAACCTTGTAACATTGGCTTCCTGGAGAGAGAACTAGGTGGCGGGGGATAGGGATGGGAGGGAGACTTCTTATTGTAAACCCTTTTGAATAATGACCCGTGACATAGTGTATCCTATTCAAAGCTTAAATTAACAAAAAGAAAGCAGTTGCATGACATAAGAACAAAGACTTGTATTGGTCTCTTGCTTTAACTGTGTGTAGAGTGATTTATACTCTCAAAGAATCCAAAAAGTCAAGACACAAATTCCATTTTTAAAGATTTCCTAACATTGCTCAATAAAAGAAGCTTCTAGACTTTTTTTTTGTGAGGAAGATCAGCCCTGAGCTAACATCTGCCAATCCTCCTCTTTTTGCTGAGGAAGACTGGCTCTGGGCTCACATCCGTGTCCATCTTCCTCCACTTTATATGGGACGCCACCATAGCATGACCTGCCAAGCGGCGCGTCAGTGCGCACCCGGGATCGAACCGGCGAATCCCGTGCCGCCGCAGTGGAGCGTGTGCACTTAACCACTTGCGCCACCGGGCTGGTTTCTAGACTTTTAAACTCAAAAGGCTGTAGGATTTCTGGCTCCTGCTTAAGGTGTAGAACTCTGCAAAGAGCAGTGCTCTCACCCTTACCAAAAAAAAATGCCAAATTATCTACAAATGACACCTTTCCTTGAACTTTCCAGAGAACTGAGATGGAAAGCAATAAACTGAGCTGAAATCTAAGGAAAAACAGGCACCTCCAAGGGAAAATGGGCCACAGCACTTGTTTAACTGTTACAGATGTTGGACGCCATACAAGCTGGAGAGACGAATCCCACCAAACTTCTTAATGAATTGCTAAAGGCCGGGTGTGGGGGCCTCATGAATGTATAGACCCCTTGGGAGCTGCTGACGTGAGGGAAGTCCACACCCACATGCAGTCTCCATGGGCCACACTGCCCACAGGAAAGACTGGGGGGAGGGCGAGAGACTGAGAAGACCTCTCTGTTGGGTGAGGTCTGGGTGAGGGAAATGGTGCTTCAGGAAAAGCGCAAAGTTCCACACAGATCCTTCTCCCTCTGTCCCTTATGGCAGAAAAATAGAAACCATTGGAAAATAGCAGCGCCCACCGTTGACCTTAGGGCACAGGAGAAGACCCATTGTGGCTGGGAGAAGGGACGAGTAAACCCTCTACCCTGCTCGCAAAATTGCATCCAGACAGTAAGTCCCCGAAGATGAGGAAGGGCAGGGTCACTGAAGTATCCTCTCTCCAAGACACAAGGACACAGCACCCACCCAAGGCTGAGGCTGAAGCAGAACAGCAGGGAAGGCCCCAGATACCACCCCAATCCCCAACTCCAGGCTAACAAGTGTTGAATGACAAGTAACAGCAGTCTCCTGCTGGAGGAGGATGGAGGGTACAGAGAGAAGTGTTCTCTAAGATATGAGGGCAAAGGGAGGCCCTGAAGAGAGGGCTTGTTAAGATGTCAGTTCACCCCAAATTGATCTGTGCAGTCAAGTGCAATTCCAACGAAACTCTCTGCAACATTTTTAATAGAAATGGACAAGCTAAGGGTAAAATGTATATGGAAAGGCAGAGGAGCTTGAATAGCCAAACCAATTTTGAAAAAGAGGAGCAAAGTTGGAGGAACCACATTATCTGATTGCGAGACTTACTATAAAGCTACAATAATGAGATCGGTGCAGTTTTGGAAAAAAAATATATAAAATATATATATATATATCTCAATGGTACAGAATAAAGATCCAGAAATAGATCCACACATATATAGTCAACTGATTTTTCACAAACGTGCAAAGGCAATTCAATGGAGAAAGGATTTTTTTAAATAAATGATGCTGAAACAATTGAATAACCATATGCAAAAAAAAAAAAAAAATAGAGCAAACCTCAAGTGATACCTCCCACCCTATACAAAAATTACCTCAAAATGGATCAGAGACCTAAATGTAAAACATAAAATTATAAACCTTCTAGAAGGAACGTAGAAAATCTTTGTGACCTCGATATCTGGAGACAACACCCTCAATCTGTCCGTGATGGCTACAGAGGCCCCAAGTCTTGTTTCCTGATCTCCTACTTCCCTGATTTACTTCCTGGAGTTGTTTGCAGGTTGTTGGTGATTTTAATTTAAATGCAGAACTGAAGGTGTTCATCCTTGTAACAGTTCATCTTTTTGGTTCCTCAAGCTTGCCCTGCCATCCTGAATCTTGCTCCAGATTTCTCCCCACAGCGCTCAGCTTTGGGTCAGCTGCAAGCTTGGTATGTCTGCCTGGCAACTTCATCGTAGCCAGAGAGCAAACTGCTCCTTCTGACCTGAAGGCCCCACCCCCCAGCCCTGGTAGGGGCTTCTCGGGTCTTCTCTTCTGCCATCATCCAGTTTCCCTCATACTAAGCCAGTGTTCAGTGAAGTTAGCAGGAAAAAAAATGACCAAACCCACAATTTCCTCAAGGTTTTCCCCAATGTTCTTCTCTTTATTCCATCTATCCGCCTTTCTGTCTGTCTATCCATTATGCTGCATTGGCCTGAGTCACCCCAGAGAGTCTTGGAATAGTAGTTGCTGAACCACATGTCTGCCTTCCTGCGTGTGCATGTGAGTGTCTGCATGCCTGCACGTGTGTGTATGCAAGTGTATGGGTACGTATGTGTGTTTATACAGAAGAAGTGTGTGAGAGGCAGAAGCAGAGGCAGGAAGAAATGAATAGGAATGAGAACTTTTTTTTCTCGGAGGAAAGAGCCAGAAATTACATCTGCTCAAAAACATCCAGCCTCTCTCGCAGATAAATATAGCGATGTGACTAGATGTGTCACCGAACGAAAATTTCAAAACAAATGGGGGAAGAGTCGCTGGAAGAGGCTGCCGCTGCCGGCTGTCTCCGCCAGCTGTCTCCTGCTGCTCTTCTGTCCCTGTGCCCCCGGGTTCCCAGAGCTCCCGGACAGGGGTCAGGAGGAGGAGCGAGGAGGGAGATCAGTGCCCGGCCTCCACTAGCGTTCAGGCAAAGGGGAGCAGTCGCAGGAGCAACGGTGCCCCTTAAAGGGCTGCTGGCCAGAGGGTCCAGGTCACCAGATGTCCCCCCACAGGGAAGATCCCGAGAGGCCACTTCTCTCTGTTATAAGGGAATGAAGTCTCAGTGCAGGAGGGCAGCCCCACAGAGGCGTGTTTGCCAGTGTGGTGGCTGGAGCAGGTAATCCAAGCTAAGAACACATGACTTGGACCCAAGGGTGCCATTAAAGTCATTTGGCCACCAGCACAGCAGAGGCACCTCCCAGCCAGGATGGACTCCAGCCTTGACGAATGCGGTGTCCGGTGGGTGCAGCACTACTTACCAGCTGAGACAACTCCCCTTAGACCCACATGCTATCGATCCTTCCAGCAGCCCAAGGAGGAAGGTATTGTCATCCCTCTTTCAGATGGGGAGACTGAGGACAGGAGTGATTCAGTGATTTATCCAGGGTCCCATGGGTGGTCATGGCAGAGCTGGGCTTTGTCTCTTCTGAGAGTGTCAGGGAGGGTCACCCTGCCTCACAGGGTGACCACATGAAGGAAGATAGAAGGTCTGCAGGCTCCCCAGTCCAGCCCCGCCCGTCAGCAGAAGCCTTGGCCAGCTGTGCTCACTAAAGGGGCAGCGCCTGGGTCCTCATCCCCACAGGAACAGAGAGTTGTCAGATCGTTGCACATCCTCTAGGAGGAGGCAGTTGGGGCCATTCTGCCGTTGTGAGCTTCTCTGCGTCTCACGCCTCCCTCACCTCCAACTCAGCCTGGAGCCCCCCTCCAGCACCTCCAGCATCTCTCCCTCCAACCCTGCTGCAGGCCTGGGACACCTCTCTTACAAGCAATAGCTCCTTTGGACACGGGAACAGAGAGTTGTCAGATCGTTGCACATCCTCTAGGAGGAGGCAGTTGGGGCCATTCTGCCGTTGTGAGCTTCTCTGCGTCTCACGCCTCCCTCACCTCCAACTCAGCCTGGAGCCCCCCTCCAGCACCTCCAGCATCTCTCCCTCCAACCCTGCTGCAGGCCTGGGACACCTCTCTTACAAGCAATAGCTCCTTTGGACACGGGAACAGAGAGTTGTCAGATCGTTGCACATCCTCTAGGAGGAGGCAGTTGGGGCCATTCTGCCGTTGTGAGCTTCTCTGCGTCTCACGCCTCCCTCACCTCCAACTCAGCCTGGAGCCCCCCTCCAGCACCTCCAGCATCTCTCCCTCCAACCCTGCTGCAGGCCTGGGACACCTCTCTTACAAGCAATAGCTCCTTTGGCGTATGGGCTCTGAGCTCTGATGAATATACAATGTACATGATAGCCTCGTATATTAGTTTCTTATTGCTGCTGAAACAAATTAGCACAAACTTAGTGCCTTAAACAACACAAATTTATCGTCTTACAGTTCTGGAGGAAAGGCACCAAAATCAGCTTCACTGGCCTAAAACCAGGAATTCTGCAGGGCTGCACGCCTTCTGGCTCTAGGAGAGGATCCATTTCCTTGCCTTTTCCAGCTTCTAGAGGCTTCCACGTTCCTTGGCTCGTGGCCCCAAATCACTTGGACCTCTGCTTCCATCACTGCATCTCTCCATCTGACTTTGGCCCTCCTGCCTCCCTCTTGTAAAGATCTTGATGATTATATTGGGTCCAGCTGGATAATCCAGGATACTCTCCCCCTCCCAAAATCCTTGAGCACATGGACAAAGCCCCTTTGCCATCTACAAGAACCTGTTCACAGGCTTTGTGGATTAGGACATGGACATCTTCAGGCAGGGAGCATTGTTCAGCCTACCACACCAAAATGTCTTCACTTGTAAAATGGGGGTGATGATCTGTACCTCACAGTTCTGCTGGGAGGACGAATTATGTTATGAAGTGCCCAACCCTGTACCTGGCACAAAGTTGAAAGTGAGGTCTGAGAAGTGGCCCCTGCCCTCCTCCCCTCTGTGTCAGCTTTCTCTGGAACTGCTGGTGCCTGTCCCCAGGCCTGGCTCTCAGTGGAGACTTAAAGAATCCCTGTTGAAATAAACGCCCGATGGTGATGGATGGCTCTGACCTCCCAAATGCTGAGGCAGGGCTGTTTGCAAATTTAAAGGCTTTTAGGCAGCAGTGGGAGGAATTTGAGCAGAAAATGGAACGGTATGTTCAGGGACATAAATTCCAAGTAGTTTTTGTTGGGAAAGCTGAACAGAGAATCGTTCCATCTGCATTCCCCACATCGGAACTGCTCCCCCAGGTTGGCTCGGCTGAGACCGTTCCAGCAACGGGGCACCTCTCCCTGGAGGCAGAGGTGAGGCCCTCTGTGAGGGAGCAGGGCAGCTTGAGTTCTATTTCCCTGAGCCTGGGAGGCTGATGGCTCCAGGGCCTGAAGCAGCAAGTGGCTAGTTGAGGAGCGCAGATTGGAGGCCCATCTTCTGAGGAGGAAGTCAGAGCACCGAGGGGGTTGTGTCCTTCATGGGGGGCGGGCATGGGTCAGGGAGGGAGCCAGACCCCCGGGAAACCCTCCTTCAACCGCAGACTCTCACCCAGCACAGTTTAAACCCGTTTTAATCCAATAGTCTTCTTAGTAAAACCTCTTTCAGCATGTCCTCCAATAAGTACATATTTGTTTCTAACATATATGGCATAAATTACTATACAAATATATGATGCACATTAAACTTTCAAAAAATATAAACATAACAAAGTAAAAGGCTATGAATTAAAATAAATAGAAGATCAATATTTTGATCCTGCATTGGAGCAAACCAAATCAGTGGGCACTCCCCACTTGGGAGGCCACTGGTAGTGTCAACTATACTTGCATTAATGGCTCTCCTGTTTTCTTGAATCTTGCTTATGCATGCATTCAGTGCAGTGAGCACCTCTCCTACCAGGCAAGGTTGGTATCTGGTGTCTCCACCTGGCTTATAAAGTTGCCAAAGACTAAGAGCGTTATGCTTTGGACAGTGCAAAGTGCGTGCTACACAGCTGGTGCCTAAGAAAGTCGTTCAGTAAATATTTTTTGAACACATACTTTGAGCCCAGCTTTGTGGCAGGCACTGGAGGTTCAAAGAGCAAGACACGGTCCCACCCTCATGCAAGGAGCTCCACAGAGTGGCAGGTGTTTGAACTGGGCATGGGGACGGCTAGGCCATTTGAGGCAGACGAGCAAAGGACGAGCATCCAGCAGAGGAGCAGCATGTGCAAGGCCCAAAGGCATGCAGACACCTGATGTGTTTGGGGTGTGGTCACTGGGCGATTATGGCTGGAACACATGAGGGAACAGAAGGGAACAGCAAGTGAGAAGGCTGGGACGCTGCAGGAGGTGGGCCACGAAGGTTCTAGTAGGAAAAGTGTGTGGTCAGTCCTGCCTCTGTGGCTTTCTCACCCTTGGGTCACTCAGAGTGCCCTCTTCTCCATGCATCTCAGCCTAAGGGGAAGAAGGGGACCAGAGGGCTGGCAAGGAGGCATCTTGAACCACATAGGAACAGAGAGGCTCTCTCAGCCCTCTCCTCTCCCCAGTGCGAAGGAAGCGGTGGACCCAGGCCAAAGCCAAAGGATCTGGAGATCTGAGTTTTATTCTCAGAAACTGGCCCACCACCCCACAAAGCCTCCACTAACCGCTCGGAAGCCCCCAGGCTCCAGCTTTGAAGGAGGGGCTTTGCGTGGCTCTAGTGTGGGGCTGCCACCGGGCTCTCCTCACAGCTCCATGTGGAAAGTCTGCTTCAGGGCTGGCCGCCCCGACCCCCACCTTCTGGTGGGTCCATGGCTCCAAACCCCTTTCCCACTCCCTGAGGTGTGATGCTTGTGTTCTTTCACCCTTATGCTCAGCTCCCTAGGCAATCTCCCAGAGCCCGGAGGGCTCCAAGCTGAGCTGGTCGCCTCTGCGTTAGGTGAAAAAGAGCTTTAAATGTTCTCGTGGGAGCATATCTCACAGGCCAGGGGAGGGAAGGTGTGAAGACACCAGCCCCTGAAGTCGGGGGCGGGGCTGCCCACAGGGAAAAGGTCCGTAAAGAGAGAAAAGGGCCCCCAAACCATCTTTCCTGATGCACCACGTGGCCTTGAGCCTGGAGAACTTGCGTGCCCACCATCTGCCTTGGGCCCCAGGCCTCAGTGGCTTCAGGCCTCAGTGGGGAGGGTGTGGATGGGAACTGGACTTGGACGTCAGGTTTAGCCTCACCCCAGAGGCTGGGCGGAGTTAAAAGAAAAGTCATTTGTTGTTTACTCCCAGATCAGTGAGAACATGCACAGTCTGAGCATGCACAGTCGGAGCTTGGAGAGGGCAGGAGAGAAGCACCTTAGAGCAGAACCTGCTCTAAGGTGCCTGGAGGTCAGAAGGAGCAGTTGGCTCTTGTCTTCAAGGGGTTGCGGAGAGCAGACATGCAGACATTTGCAGGGGGCCCACAGCTGAGGGTCGAAGAGAGAGCATCTTGTGTAAGAGAAATTTGGAGCAAGGATCAGTATGATCTGTGCAAGCTTGAAAAACACAAGAAGAAGAAGCCCGTGCTGGTTCACTTCAGGACACCCCCAACCTGTAAAGTTCCAGGGCAAAGTCACCCTTGGGAGTGACCCATTTTGGTGCACCAGCTCTGGGTGGTGCTGGGTCAGGGGTGGGGAGTGCCTCCTGCGCCTTTGTAGGAAGATTCGTCACTCCAACACAGGCAGGGGCACGTGAAGCAGGGAGAGCCCACCGGCTGGAGATCTGTGGTCCCCTTGTTTAGAGACTCAGTGGCAGGAGCTGCTACACAGCCAGAGGGTTCACTCAGCTCTCAGGAGTGGGATCTGCCCGAGGATCAGACTGGGTCTGGCCAGAGAAGAGGGGATAAAGGCTGCCAGTTTTGGCTCTGCCCCTCACCCACTGGGCCCCAGCTTTGGGCCCCTTATCTGGGCAATGAGAAGGGTGGGCTGCATGCCCTCTGGGGTCCTTCCCATCTCTGACACTCTTGGCACTGTCTGGGCTTATCCAGGCCCTGTTCTGCCCTTTTCCATCTTCCAGCCTGAGCCAAGAGCCCACCAAATGGTAGGCCACCCAAGAGGTGACTGGGAACCACTGTGGGTTTCTGAGAAATTGCAAACAACTGGCAGTTTCCTTCCTGAGAAGTAGGGCAGGCATGCAGAGCCCTGTTCCCCCACCCCCACCCCTCTGTAGGCTTGGGGAGAAATTTCACACCACCCTCCCCTGGGCTCTTGTGCCCTCAGTGGCATTCTGTGAATGAGTCTGAAAACAAACCATGGAGTGAGGGGAGGGAAAATAAGCCAGTGGTCCCAAAATAGCTCCCTGAAGCTCTGCTGGCTGCCTAATCCCATGCCTTTGCTACAGAGACATGCTGTTACTTTGACAGAGCAGAGCAGGCCGCCTGATGGATCCTTCTGGATCTCTCTCTCAGGGAGTGAGCTTGCAGCATGTGCATGAGGACAGGCTGGGTCTGGAGTGAGCGTTCTGGTCTTGGGGCAATGGGTAAAGTCCCACAGACCCCGGCTGGAGCGCTGCAGACTTCCTTTTGCAGCTCTCCCTGGTGAGGGATGGAGAAAGGGACAGGCTCTGGGCCAGAAGCACTTAGGTCATAATCCAGTGAGAAAAGACGTGGCGCAACGTTCCCCTCGCTGGCCACCAGGACTTGGAGCAGAGGATGAGCACTAGGGAGCTTGGCCGAGCCAGGCCACTGTGCCTGCTGCTCCAGAAGAAAAAGCCACCAACAACCAGAATGAGGGATAAGAATTCGAATAGCTAACACTTACTACATTAGGGCCTTTGGGGCCCATGGACAGAGTTCAGGTGGTCTGTGAACTGGGACGGGAAAATATTTTACATCTTTATTTTCACTAACCTTCAGCCAAAATTTAGGATTTCCTGCTATTATGAACGTAGGCGACAGATAGGCAGCGTCTGTCATTTGTCACCAGCGGAAATCACAGATACTTCATATCACAGTGTGCTTGTGGCAGGTGTCTTAAATTACTGTTTAAGCTCATCACGACTTCAGGAGGATGGTGGTGGTTAGACCTGTCACTAGATCTTGCCGAACGTGTTAACAAAGAAGCACGTGCGTGATGATATCACAAATTTGAGGGTTTAAAAATATTTTGATCACTGTATTTCCACGTAATTGGCTTCCTTTCCTTTGTATTCCAATGTATTCTGTTTTATGCATTTAAAAATGTTGCTCTGAGGAGGGGTTCATAAACTTCATCAGATTATCGTGACGAAGAAGTTCAGGACCCGCTTCCCCTGCATAAACTGGCATCATCCTCCCGCCCAAAGGGCCAGTGTGGCGGGTGCAGGGCTGGGAGGACCCATGGGTCCTGCAGACATTTTGTGGGTGCAGATCCCTTTGTTCAAACAAAAGTGTCTCAGGAAGCCCAGCTCATCATATGAAGGTGGAGGTGCTCTGGTTGGATTGGGAATCGGGGGTTCTTGGGGCTGCCTTACCCCTCCATCCACCCCTCCCCGTCAGATGTCCTCCCTCCCCTCCACCCCTTCCCAGAATGCTCCGTGGACTTCCTAGATGTCCACAGAGCCCATCTACGAATCATCAACCTAGTGCAGCCCCTCTCTGGGAACCAGAAGAGCAGTGCTAAGGGCTCATCTTGTTGGTGGCGTGCCTTCCACTCTGCCTTGCCCGTGGGAAGTCCTCACTGTAGGCAGGTCTGGGGGGTGGGGAGATGGGGGATGTCAGTTATAAACCCAAGGGGAGGCCTCCCATGTGTGCATGAAAAACACCAGGAGAGAGAAGGGGGATCCTAGACCAGGACACTCTCCACAGCGAGCTCTGGGTTCAAATAATGGTTCCCCCACTTACCAGCTGTGTGGCCTCAGATTTCATCTGTTAATTAGTAATAATAGTAGCCCCACATTTAAAACGTTGTTTGGGAGATTAAAGGAAATACACATGTGAAGAGCTTAGCCGGCTCAGTCAATTCCTTCTCCAACCCGATCCCTTTCTCTGGGGAAGAGGTTTCTACCTGCCACAGCCTCCTCAGGCCACACACTCTCTCCCGCCGTTGGCCTCTGAGGTGACCTGACAGAGATGACCTAAGAGCTTGTTGTCACCATCCAGGCCTGAAACACTCAGTCCTCCCTGTCTATCCAAACACGGCTCCCAGGGTGTTTTGGTAGCAGCCGCAGCCGCTCCCCCAGATGGCACACACTGCAGCTATTATCTAATCATCTAATAATTAGCTTGACATTTAGAAAGGGCCTCGAAGGCTTTGGGTGACAGTGCTGTTTTCCAATGCAAGGAAACTGTCGTTTTGCACCTGTGCCAGGCAAGACGCGAGCAGAAGGGAAAAGTGACCCAAGGTTCTGCGTGGCTCAACAGTCCTTAGCATGTTTAAGCAGGGGCAGATTATTGGGGAGCTAAGGAAGCATAAACTTCAAGGCCCCTCAACTGCACAGTCCCAGGTTTTCTGTGAAATTTGCAAAAGTAGTATATGTTTGAACTATTTTTTCCTAAAGACGCTCTCCAAAATTGTTTAAACTTCAGGCTCCACAAAACCTAATCCACTCTTGGATTTAAACCAAAGTTGTCTCTTGGGTCTGCCCTGCCTGGAAGCTGGCCTCGCCTATGGTTACTGTTAAGGACTGGCAAATGAATTTGGGGGTGCCAGTCATAGAGGGGGTTAAAAAAATTGGTCATTTTGTAGGCGCAGATGAGCCAGGATTTGCAGTCCTCAGGGAGTCAGGGTTCCCTGCTCCACCACCTGCTGGCCGGGAGACTTGGGTGCAGCCACATAATCTCTGAGCCTAGGAGTCCTGGGTAAAAAGGAATTGAGAGGCCTGATCTGCCCACAGCACGAGGTTGATATAAAGAGCAAATAGGTTATCTGTCAATGTGCTGAAATGGCGGTGTTCGGGATGATTGCAAAAACACACAAAACACTGATTTAGAGATGAAAAGGCCAGAGATAAACTCCCCACCTCAGCCCCTGGCAAATCATAGCACAAGGTACATAGCCTGTGTGTGCCTTACTCGACTAAGAAATAAAATGGGGAACACAAAATTCCCACCCTCACCATCATCAGCAGGAATACAGAGGCTGGGAGGTGAGAGCAGCCGTCTGCCCTGACACCTGGAGCATCACAGTCCTCCAGCTTCTGCAGCCTCAGACCTCTTGGAGTAGCCCCTGGAACAGATGACCAGGGAACAGCACGTGGTTTCAGCCAGGACATGGAGGAGAGAGGTGAGAAGTGAATGAACAGCTCCCACAGCAACAAGGCCAGGCTCTGTCATTATTTCTGTCTGTAGCCCCACATTCCAGCTGGCCTCAGAGCCCACAGCCCTCTGATGCCTTCCCTTCTATTTTCCCCACGTCTAATCAGTTGTTAAGTCTAAAATTCCCACCCTCGATATCTGCTGCTTCGTTCCTCCTCTCGATTCCTGCAGGGCATCATCCGTTTCTTATATGGCTGAGAGCAACAGACATCTAATGTAGGGCATCCCGACGAACAGGCTACAGGTGTGCTGAGAGTGCCATCTCCTCAGCCCTCGGGGCGGCTGGCCCAGGCTTGGCGAGGCTGGAGCCTCTAGATCAGAATTTTGCAGCCTCGGGAAGCCTCATTTGTTAATCTCAGTGTGCAATTCAAATGTCATAATTTTTTATGTTGCTTCTATGTGGGAAATTTGGGGAACGACCAGTCTCCCAAGTGCCCCTTTCTGCCCACACAGACCCACTCTAGGCACTGTGGCCAGATACATCTCCGTGGGGTTCAACTATGATAGTGCAGCTTGCCTTCAGAATGGCCATCAAGATTCTGCATGCTACGGAAGTTCCTGAAAGCTACAAGGGCAGGTGAGCAGACCCAACCCCAGGGTCCTTCTTACAGTGTGGGTTGAATAGATGTGTGGAGAAGACAGCCCTGCAGGACATCTGGGGAGGTCACTCTTTCTGCTCTTTCAGCTGGGATGGTGGTTCTCAAACTCTACAGTGTATACGTATCACCTGCTGTGCTTGTGAAAAATGCAGACTCCAGGGCCTCCTCCTGCCCCACCAAAATTTTCCATCAGTGTGTTTGCAACTAGACCCAGCAGTCTGCATCTTTGGGAGACACGCTGATTGTGGACACAGGTGTTACACAGACCTTACTTTGAGAATCTGCCCTGATGATCTCAGCTAACCAGCAGCAGATTTGGCCCAGGTGGTTCAAAAGATGAAACAACAGCAAACAGGCAGGAATTTGCAGTAAAAAGCTGTGTTTCAGCCTAAAACTTCTAATCAAACATATCACTTTGAAAAAATATATAAGAAAAAGGGATCATTAAAATGTGGAAACCAGTTGAAAGGAAGACCCCCTGAGAAAACAAAAGTTACTCTTCCCTAAGAACATTCTCCAGAAAGGCAAACTGCATGGAAAAGATAAAATGTAATCCCCCCCAAAAAAGAAAGTCTTGAAACTCTGGAAAGAAATTCTTTATAGTCTATAACCAAGGCAGCCCATTGGGCAGACAAACCCAGCAAACTGCTCTCTAATATGTGTCAAGACGGCAGTTAGACTAAGACATGGGATACATGTGTGGCCAATGCTGAATGGCCAGGGGGTAAATGCACGAGCTCCTTTAGGAGGTTCCCAGAGTGGAGAGAACGTCGTGGATGGCACTATTACCTGCAGTGTGGGCGATGCCTCAGCAACAACTCCAGCTGGCTCAGGGACATGTCCCCCCAGTCAGCTGGATGGCTCTACGGGCTGTCACGACATTTTCTGCTTCCCAGATGGAGGCATGGCCTGGCTCACAAGAATGCCATGAACTCATCAGACACGTGGCGCTGAACATTTGAAATCCAGACGAACTTGAAAACATAGCTTGCCTGTTCACCACGATTTTGGGGGGATGTTTGGATCTCCCAGTTGCAGATGTTTGCCGCTGCGGGTTGTTGCGGCTGCTTGTTCCTCTGCCTCCTTTGGCACACCACTTGAGCCATTTCATCACAGTTCAAAACTCCGCATGGCACGTGGAGTGGAGTGGAGGGCTCGGGATCTGTTCTGGGTGCTAAGGGGCTAAATAGAGGCCCAGGGGCGACTGCAGGCTTCTGTCAACCAGGACAAAAGCTGTGGCCCTTCCTCCTTGCTGGAGGAAGACTGGGATGTGGGTCTGGAAGGGGCAGCACCATCTGGTTTAATAGCACCTGATTTGGGCTGGTTCAATAACAGTGGGACGGGCACCGCTGACAGTTTCCCCAGAGGAAAGGTGGGGTTTCTTGGCTTGCATCTCCATGAGGTCTCAGTGAACCGGCTCAGCAATGATGATTCAGGAGGAGGCTGAGAACCAGCGTGAGGAAGTGGTAGAGAAGAAACCTATTTTCAGCTCTTATGTGACGCACTATTTTTATCTGGGTTAAAATATCTGTCAAGAAAAGAAACACAAAAGGCTCAATGGGCTCCTTTTAGAGGTGCACTGAATGCTCGTCTTGGCAGAATGTAGAATAGCCAAGTGTTAAATACTGAGCTGAAGCCAAATATTGCCATTCTAGATATCCTTGGGAATACAATAATAAATATGAAATTTTACTTTGTGTGTAATTAGTGCTACACTTTTATTATTAACATGTTTAATGTTCAGATTTCTAGTTTGACCTTACAGTGCAGGAACAATGTCTGAGCACCGTCTGCTGTGAGTGGCTCCACCCGCACACTGTGATACACACTTACAACACTCACTAGACACTCGTCCTTCTGAGGTTGCTCTGCCGATGTAGGCTGCTCATGATGGTGGTGTCGTCCAGGTTCTCAATTTTCCTTTGTCTTGAACTATAACTGACTAAAGACAACTCCTCTTCAACTCCTGGATGTAAAGAAGTCTCAACCTTGAAAGACTCATGGCACATATTATATTAAATAACTAAAAATGAAATGTAGCTCTTATGGGTTAATTTGTTTATTATTACAGGTGCTTATTATACCAAAGAATTCTATCAAAATTAGAAGTGTAATAATCTAAGCTCTATTATTCTGCCTTGTGCTATTAATTTAATGGTTACAAACAGCACTACAGGTGACCACCATCAAATCCTCATTCAAGATCATTTCGCCACGGGGAGCCTCAGAGAGGGGCGCTGGGTGGAGCCTCAGGGATCAGAGTCTGGTGTGCGTTTAGAGCACAGAGCCCAGCCTCCAGGATGCTGCCTGCACTGAGTAGGCCTTCAGCACATGTCTGCTGAATGAATAAGTGGCTAAGTAGATGAATACATGAATGAATGAATAAAGATGTAAGGCGGAGCCAAGCTAAGAAGAGTCTGCACCTGGAGGCTATACATGCACTAGGTAAGGTGAGGTTCGAGGGCACAGACCTGGAGCAGGCAGGAGGACAAAGCCAATCCTTTTGGGAAGTCACAATATATACAGAGAAGATGGGACAAGTGGGAGATTGTGACAGGGCAGCCCGACCAGAGGTGGGGAGTGGGTGCCCTGGTAGGCAGTCAATGGGTGTCCTGAGAGCAGGAGACACGTGAAGGTGAAACAGGGGCACAGGGCCTCAGGAGCAGGACTCTGACCCCAGCCAGGGTGAGTCGTAGAGGAAACAGAACTTGGGCCACATGTCAAGGCCCAGAGGATCCAGATGGCAACTGGAACAGGAGTTGGAGGAGGGCCTTGGCCACCAGACTAAAGCCTTTAGTAGACCTGAGATCAAGGCCAGGAAAGGACCCTCGCCAGGCTGGCTACTGAACTTTAAATCTTCCCCAACTGAGGAAAGGGTCTTCCCAGAGACAGCAGCAGGGCTGGGCCTACATGAAGATGACCAAGCCGTCCCAGGGAGGAGTCTGGGAGGCTATAAAAGCATGAGGCCAAACGGGCCATTGCACTCAGCGGAGAAGGTAAGCCCAAGCGTTGCAAATTACCTCAGGCTTTGATTTAATGTGTAACCAGCTGTCCTGGGCTCTGACTACTTTAATTGATAATCAACTGACCAACAGTGACTTGAAGAGGCCTGCAATGTGCCCAGCATTGCACTTGGCCTGTTAGGGATTGGCGGCGTGAATCAGTCATTGAGTTTATACTAAATATGCTTAACATGTCACTATACACAGAGAAGAAAATGAGGCCGTCAAAGGGCTACCATCAGAAAGTGCTGCAGATGGGCAGCAGAAGTCAGGGAGGGCTTCCTGGAGGTAGTGGGATGTGCCCTGGACCTGCAGGACATAGGACGATGGAATAGAAAGAGAAGAAGATTTACTACTGAATCCTTTGCAATTCCTGACTGCTCAGAACGCACCCCTCAGAGCTAAGCATGACAATTGACTAAACTGCAAGAAAGCCAAGGGAAGGAAAAGAGAATTAACCCTTGCCTGGTGTGCTTGCTGAAGTCCATCTCATAAGTGAAAACCCTGAGGCACAACGAGGTCACGGCCAGTGGTGCAGTCAGATGCGCAAGGGCACTCCAGTGCCATAGGGTCCGGACCCCACCATCTTCGCTAACAAAGGATGCCCTCCATCCTCCTGCTGACTGGGGAGCGGGCTGTGGCTTTGTGGTGAAGGTTTGGGCTTGTTTGGTATGTTTGGGTTTTTTCTTTGTTTTGTTTTGTTTTGAAAGGGCTACTGAAGAAGGGAAAGAGGAGGAAATGTCTTTTATTCCTCCAGTGGTAGGACTAGTTCTGCCCTCAGACACAGGAATGAAGGCCCCTCTCTGGGCCATGCCAGTTAGCAGGACCCGCTGTGGCCCTCCCCACAGGCCATCACGGCACGATGGTTGTTTTAGTTTCCTATTGCTGTTGTAGCAAGTTACCACAACCTTAGTGGCTTCAAGCTACACAAATTTATTAGCTTAAAGCTCGTGGGTCCAAAGTCTCACTGAGCGTCGACAGGACTGCATTCCTTTCTGGAGGCTCTAAGGGAGAACCCCTTTTCTTGCATTTTTTCAGCTTCTAGAGGCCTCCGGCCTTCCTTGGCATGTGGCCTCTTCCATCTTCAACGCCAATAATGGCCGGTCAGGTATTTCTCACATTGCATCACCCCGACCTTCTCTTCTGCCTCCCTCTCCCACTTTTAAGGGCCCTGGTGATTACATTGGGCCCACACAGATAATCTATGATACAATCTCCCTATCATAAAATCAGTTGATGAGCAATCTTAATTCTGTGTACAACCTTAAGGTAACGTAACATATTTGCAGTTTTCGGGCCTAGGATGTGGACATCTTTGGGGGGCCATTATTCTGCCTACCACAATTGCCAAAGTCAGAGGATAGACTATATTTTATCTGACAACCTGTTGACTTGATTTATGATTTTCGGTATTGAGAGATTGGTGTGTGCTCTTGCCCCGGACCCTGCAAACATTAGGGCTGCTCTGGTGGGAGCAGGGGCTGCCCGGGGTGAAAGGTCCTGCAGCAGCTCCTAGTGGAGTGAGGAAGTGCTGAGGACTCCCCATCTTTGGCCAGCAGCTTCCTCTCTGGACACAGTTTCCAAGGCTCCCCCAGCCTGTGGGCCTCCAGAGGAACATGTCACCTTCATCATTTTATCTCTGATTCAAACTCTGACTCCCACCACTTTGCTCTCCTTACGATAGCATCCCTCCCAAAGAAGGTAAATTTCCAGTTCTCTTTGCTGTTTGCTTTTACATAAAAAGGGTGGAAGCAAGGGAGGAAACCTCCCACTCATCCAGCCCCAGTAGTACAGACACATCAAAGGATGCCAGGCCCCTCAGGAAAGCAGAGCACGGCTTACATCATCCTGCAGCACATTGCTAAGCAACTGTGGGATCAACATCTGTTTCCATGGAGATGTCACTTCATCTTGTTCTCCGGGCAGAGCAGACAAGAGTGTCTGGGAGGAATGAATCTGCTGGGCTGTGCCACAGAATAACAAACTCTGGTGGCCATGAGCAAAAAAACTATAATGCAGGTGAAAGGTTGATGAGAGAGAGTACTAGAATGAGAAAGAGAGGGAGAGTGGGCTCTGGGTGGGTCCAGTGGGGAGTGACTGGCAGGACTCAGACCAAGGCACACATTACCCAACCCACACCTCTCAATACAGAGAGTAGCCGGAAGAGGCCTCAGACTCCTGCCCAATCTTATACACAGTTCACAGGCCACACTGCAGCCAGAACCCAAGCCTTGTGCCTCCCTGCCTAGGATTCACCCCCGTTGGAAGGAAGGCATTAAGGAGCAATAACACTCTTTGTCCTGTTGGTTCCAGGCAAGCAAAGACGGTCTTGCTCTATGCTTTACTTTGGCCTGCCAAGCACTGTGCCTTCCGGGGATGATGGCTCCACTCACCTAAGACAAACTTCAGTGCTGCAAGGCATGGCCTCTGAAATGACGATGGCGGAGGGGAATGGGAGGGAAGTAGCGTTCCCAAGCCCTCACCATCTGCCAGGCATTGCACTATGCACTTTTTACAAGGTGTCGCAACTAATCCTCGAATTCCACCTGTGGAGTGTTACAGCCTCATTTTACCGGCAAGGAACTGCGGCTCAGAGAGGTGAGGTGGCTTATTCAATGTGATGATAATAATAGCAAAATTTTCTTTCTTTGTTTTTTTTTTTGGTGAGGAAGATTAGCCCTGAGCTAACGTCTGCTGCCAATCCTCCTCTTTTTGCTGCGGAAGATTGTCCCTGGGCTAACATCCCTGCCCATCTTCCTCTACTTTATATGTGGGACGCTGCCACAGCATGGCTTGACAAGCGGTGCGTCTGTGTGCGCCCGGGATCCAAACCTGTGAACTGTGGGCCACTGAAGCAGAGCACGAACTAAACCGCTACGCCACTGGGCAGGCCCCAATAGCAAAATTTTAAATATCACTTACTGTGTGCAGGCATTGTTTGAAGCTCCTTACAAACAATTCATTTTGTCCTCACACCGAATCTATGAGGGGGTATTATTATCCGTCAGTTAATAAGCGGAGAGCCAGGCTTTGGAGGCCGGAGTACCCTTGCCTCTGCACGTGCCACCCCCACTATGAACACTCAGGTAACAGCTGAGGAAGCCCGGGTCAGGCACACAGGATGAGTTGACGATGGATTGGATGTTGGAATGGGATGCCGAGTGGGATTTTTCCTCGTGTCCCAGAATTGCAGCGGGGGATCCAAGCCGAGGGAAAATGGCACTGAGGTCCCCGTGTTCTGAGTTCAGAACCCCACCTGTGGTGGTGCCGGCCCCTGCCTGCAGACTCAGGAAGAGAATTGCCTCCCACCAAGCACCAGTGCTCTGCCCACCCTCCCACTGGCAGGGCCAGAAGGTGCCAGAAGAGGCCGGGGGGAGGGTGGGGAAGGCAGGGCCTTCAGGGGCAGACGGAGCTCGTGGTGAGAGGCTCCTCCCCTGCAACCTGGTGAGGGGATTGTCAGAGACCTCCTGCTTACTGGAGTGTCTGCAGTGAGGGAGGCTGGTGGCCTGCCTGAGGCTGGGCCTGTGTTCACGGAGCTGCAGATCTGAAACCAGCACTGGGCTTCTCTGCAGCCGTATGGCAAGAGGAGCCTTGGGGTACGTTCTGGGAACACTGTCTGATGTAGGTCCTCCCCTACTATGGGGAAGAAGAGGGTGCAGGGTAGGTTCCTCTGACCCCCAATATCAGTGCCTACCTCTGGTCTAGAGATTTCCGAAGACAGAGGCCTGGTGATGTGGCTTTGCTGGAAGGGCTCCAAGTGACAGAGGTAGCAAGTCTCTGCAACAAAGATGGGGCAGCCCCCATGTGCCAGTTCTCCTGGCCCTCAGAGAGCCCAGATGAATAAGCTAGAGGGTCCCAGGGACCATATAAATGAGCACTGAGGTCAGCGGGAGGCGGGAGCAGGGGACAGCTGGGACAAGTAACGGGGCCCGATGCGGAGCGGGGTGTGCGGGCATATCGCTGGCAGGGCTGAAGGTAGGCGCAGTGGCCTCAGGAGGGGTATGGGACTCAGCTGTGGAAGGGACTATGGGGAGCCAACCACAAGCCCCATCTCTGCAGAGACCACCACAGCATCAGCACCTCCAGCACTGGCCAGAACCCGAACGAAGCCAGGGACACCCCCTCTCCACCACTGAGGAGGGGCCAGTCATGTGTCCAAAACCCCCTTGGCCTCCCCCAGGGGCCCTGGCCAGGGGGTGCCAGAGAGTAAGTCCTGTTGAGGGGGTTACAGTCTGAAGGCAGAAGCAGAGAAGGAAGTAAAAAGAGAGAAAAAAGGCAGAAGTGTGTAAAGGGCAGATTCTTCTTCTCTTTTCCAAGCAGCTCAGCTGCAGACATGGGCCCATTTGCACAGCGACGAGAAATTGAGCTCTGACTTGAGCCTGAGTGTGAAGTTTCAAGATAAACAGAATTGAGTCTGAAATACTGGAATGAGACTGCTCTAGTAATCAAATGTCAGAAAGAAATGACATCTGGCCGAGATATCAGCGACACACACACCGGCTACCCAACCAGAAAGGGAGGTGATGTAGCCCAGAGGTGGGCAAACTACAGCCCTCAGGCTGAGGGTGGTTTTTATATTTTAAAGGGTTGGGGGGTGAGGATGGGCGGGGTGGGGAGATAGAGGGTGCTTATCTGCACCACTCGCAATATGTACTATCTGGACTTTACAGAAAAAAGTTTGCCGACCCTCTTTGTAGCCTAAGTGGGGAGGTGATGTAGTTAAAAAAAGTACAACTTTCATATTTTAAATTCTATATAAATCCTCTGTCACTTCTTTCACTCGACATTGTCTTTGGAAGCCTCATGCATGTTAGAGAGTGGTACAGTTGGTTTGTTTTCACTGCTGTAAACAAATTATTACAGTTAATTTATCCATTCTCCCGGTGATGAACACTTAGATTGGTATACCGCTATCTGCCGCTGCGAACATACTTGTTCATGTCTCTTTGGGTCCACGTGCCAAGTTTCTTTGGGATCTATACTTAGAATTGCTGGGTCAGGGCATATGTGCTTTGACTGTATAAAATAATGCCAAATTGTTCTCTAAAAATTTTGTGTCAATTTACACTTCCACCATTAGTGTTTTTGAGTTGTCTTTCCTTCGCATCCTTACCCACACTTGGAATTGGCAGAGTTTAAATTTTTGCTAATCTGATGAAGCAGAAGAGTATTTCATGGTCTTAATTTGCATTTATCTCAACACAAAGAGGCTGTGTATTTTTTATATGCATATGGCAATTCGGTTTCCTCTTTTGCTCATTTGATGTATTATATTTTCCTTATTGATTTGTGGATGTTCTTTATATATTCTGGATATTAATTCTTTCTTAGTTTTATGGGTTGTAAATATCCTCTCCCAATGTGTAACTTGTGTTTTGCTTTAATTTTGGTGTTTTTTGAGCAAAAAAAATGTTTGATTTTAATAAAATCAAAGTTCCCCATCTTTCTCTAAAGTTTGTGCTCTCTGTGACTTGTTTTAAAAAATTCTTTCCTGTGTAGAGTTGATAGAAAATTATAACACTTTTTTAAGTTCTGCTTTTCACATTTGGATCTTTAATCCATCTGGAAATTATTTTTCGCTGTGGCAGGAAGTAAATATTACTTTTTTCCATTCAGATAACCAAATGTTTTCTTCCTTTTGCCGTTGACTTATAAGGACACTTCTGAAATATGATGTTTCCACTTGACTATTGATCTATCCATGTGTCAATATCACACTGTTGTAATTACTGTAACCTTATAAGTCTTAATATCTGGCCAGAAGAGTTCACCCATTCCTCTACCAAGTCCCTTTGCAATTTGGGGTCCTTCGTTTATTCAGTTAGATTCTACAGCTAGTTATCCGGTTCCATAAAATAAAAAGGGGGGGGGGAGGGAGGATTTTATTAGGATTGTATTGAAAATATAGATTAATTAGGAGATAATTAACACTGTTAGGGTATTGGCTTCTCCCATCTACGAGTGTGCTGTATCTCTCCACTTAGGTCTTCTTTGGTGCCCGTCAATAACATTTGTTTTTTATAAAAGTCTTGCACAACTTTGGTTAGGTTTGTTTCTAGGTACCTTACGTTCTCATTCCATTTGTAACAGACAATAGATAGCTGTCCTCCACAGGTCTGTAACCCCCTTCCTTCATGTGAGGTTCTTGCTGGAGGCAGCTGCACAGCCAGAGGCTGAATATCTCAGCCCTCCTGGTACCCAAGAGTGGCCATGGGACGAGTGCTCCCAGTGGGACCTGATCAGAAAAGCAAAGTGTCCTCTGGCTGTCCCTTCTCCTGTCTGCTAGCTGGATGCAGAGGACTTCAAGATGCTATGGGAGGCTGGAGCCACAAGGTAGAGGGAGAGGAGCCTGACTCTCAGAATCACCAACAACCAGGAACACCCACTTTGAACTAACGCTTGAACAAGAAATAAACTTCTATGCTTACGACACTGACAATTTGAAGTTTGTTACAGCAGGCGGCTTTACCCTCAGTAATACTCTATTTGGGTAAGGTTTTAGCTCTATTTTAATATCATCTTTTCTACTCAATGTTGCTGATGAATAAAAATATAAGTATAAATGTTGTATGTATATTTGTATATTGATTTTATATGAAGAAAACTTTCTGAAGCATCTAATAATTTCTATTCTCAGAGTCTACGTACAAAGTCATGTTCTCTGTAAAAATGACTTGTTTCTTCCTGTTCACTCCTTATATTTTATTTCTTTTTCTCGTCTCACAGTCCTGACCAGGCCTTGACGCACTCTTATCTCACCTCTGATTATAACAGGAATCCTTCTGATGTTTCACCATTAAGTGTGAAGTTGGTTTCAGGTCAGGGAGAGAGAGCGTTTGTTGGGTTAAGGACGTTTCCTTTACTCCAAGGTAGCCAATAATTTTTATTATGAATGGGTGTTGAATCATAGTAAGTGCTCTTTCTGCATCTATTGAGATAATAACATCCTTTTTCTTTTTCATCCTGTCGTGTAGTGAATTACATTAATAGATTTCCTAATATTAACTCATCTTTACAAACCTGGGCTAAACTTGGTCATGAAGCATCATTTCTTTTATACATTAATGAATTTCTTTATCTAATATTTTGTACAAGGTTTTTGTACTCAGGTTTATACGTGATGTTCAACTACAATTTTCTGTTCTCTTTTCTTGTTTCCTGGTTCTGATGGCAAGTTTTACCAGCTTCATTAAAGAATTAAAGAACACATCTCGTCTCTAGAACAGTTTGTATTTTAAAAAAGAGTCTATCTAGTCACAGAATTTTGTATGTGTGTGAGGTGGGGAGGGACAAGCCTATTGAGCCATCTGATGAGGGTTTCTTTTTTTTTGTTTAGATCATTATTTAGTCACAATTTAATTTATTTAAATGTATATTCAGGGTTTATATTTCTCATTAAACAATGTTTAATTCATATTTTCTCTAGGATATTGTCTATCTTGTCTGGAAATTTAAATTTGTTTACATAAAATTGTTCATAATACTTATTTTTTAAACTGTATTTTTGTTTTTCCTAATATTATTTATGCCTTCCTCTTTTTTCCTGATAAATCTTGCTAGAGATTTTTTATTCATCTGTTCAAAGAACCAGATATGGGCTTCATTAATTCTCTCTACTGTACATTTGTGTTCTATTGTTTTAATTTCTTCTCTTAATGCTGTTGTTTCTTTCCCTCTTCTATTTGGATTTACTCTATTGCTCTTTTTCTTAAGTTGGATGTTAGCTTATTAATCTTCAGTCTTCCTAATTTCCTACTGTAAATATTAGGTTCTCCTCTAATTTCTCTCTTAACTGCATCCCACAAGTTTTTGATGTAATATTTTTACTGTAATCTAGTCATAAGAGTTTTCTAACTTCCATTTTGATTCTTGTACCCATGACTTATTTAGAAGTGTGTGTATTGGGGCGGGGTCGGGGGGTGTTTTAATTTCTAGGTACATAGGGGTTTTATGTTATGTTTTCATCCCTGATTTCTAACTTAATGATGTTGTGTTGAGGTAATATGGTCAGTATGATACTGATCCTTTGATGGTGATTGAGACGTGATTGGCTCATACATACTCAATTTTTGTAAATGTTCTATATAGATAGATGGATGGATGAATAGATGGATAGATAGATGATTGATAGAAAGAAATTGAAAGCGGTATAATTCGTTCTAAGTGTATTTGAGAAGAATATGTATTCTCTAATTGGTAAGTGCAAAGTTCTACATATCCATTTAAATCAAGTTTGTTCCTGATGTTGTTCAAATCCTCTGTATCCTTACTGATTGTTTATCTTTATGATCTAACAATTGTGGCAGAAACTTGCTAAGGATACTCATCATATGGATTTGTCCTTGCCTCTTTCACATGCTCTTAGCTCTGTCTATTTTTCCGGTAGTATGGTGGTAAGATTTCTCTTTGCTACTGTTTCACTGGAGTATATTTTTCCAACCTTTCACTTTTGTCCTTGGGTGTCTTTTATTTATATGTTTATTTGGATCTCTTATGTTTTTCATATGTTTCTGTCAACAGAATATTGATTCTTTCTTTCAACCAAGCCAACAATTTCTATTTAAACCAGAAAGTTTAATTTCATTTAAATGTAGTGAGATGATTGATACATTCAGATTCATTTCTATCAGAGATATCTTGGTTTATATATCTCTATATATGGATTGCTTTTTAATTTAACTTTGTTTTTTATAGCTTTGTTGAGATATAATGGACATACAATAAACTGCACAGATTTAAAGCATAAAATTGGATATGTTTTGCATTTGTGTTCACCCCCAGAACCAGATTTAAAGCATAAAATTGGATATGTTTTGCATTTGTGTTCACCCCCAGAACCATCACCACAATCAAGATAGTGAACATATCCAGCACTCTCCTCTCAAAGTGTCCTCATTCCACTTTGTAATTCCTCCTTCCTGCCCTCCCTAATCCCCATCCCCAAGAAAATATTGACTTGTTTTCTGTCACTATAGATTAGTTTGTGTTTTACAGAATTTTATATTAATATAATCATAAATTATATACTCTATATTGTTTACTTATTGCATTTAGCATAATTATTTTGAGATTCACTCATGTTCATTCCTTTTTATTCCTGAGTAGTATTCCATTGTATGGATAGACTTTAATTTGTTTATCCATTCAATAAATGTTGATGGACATTTCTTACAAATAAAGTTGCTGTTTACATTTGTGTCCGAGTCTTTGTTATGGACATATCTTTTCATTCCTCTTGGTAAACACCTAGGAGTGAAATGGTTGAATCACATAGTAGAGGTATGTTTAACATTTTAAGAAACTGTCAGACTGTTTTTCCAAAGTGGTTGTACTATTGTGTATTCCTACCAGTAGTGTATGAGAGTCCCAGTTTCTCCATATTTTTACCAAAACTTGATATGAGCAGTCTTTTTAGTTTCAGCCATTCTAATAGATGTGTAGAGGTATCTCAGTGTAGTGGTTTTAATTTGCGTTTTTAATGTAGTTATTTTAATTTGCATTTGCCTAATACTTATGATGTTGAACGTCTTTTCATACGCTTATTTTCAATCATGTATCTTCTCTGGTGATGTGTCTGTTCAAGTCTTTTGCCCATTTTTTAGTTAGATTACTACTGGTTTTGAGAGTTCTTTATATCGTCTGTGTAGAAGTCCTTTATCAGATCTATGCTTTGCAAATATTTTCTCCCACTCTGTGGTTTGTCTTTTTAGTCTCTTAACAGTATCTTTTGAAAAGCAGAGATTTTTATCTTTGATGAAGTCAAATTTATCAATTCTTTCTTTCATGGGTTGTGCTTTTAGTGTTATATTTTTTTAAATCTTTGCCTAACCCAAATTTACAAATATTTTCTGCTAAGTTTTCATCTAGAAATGTTATAGTTTTAGGTTTTATATTTAGGTCCATGATCCATTTTGAGTTAGTTTTTAATTAATTAATTAATTTATTTATTTTTTTCCCCCAAAGCCCCAGTAGATAGTTGTATGTCATAGTTGCACAGCCTTCTAGTTGCTGTATGTGGGACGAGGCCTCAGCATGGCCCGAGAAGCAGTGCGTCGGTGCGCACCCGGGATCCGAACCCGGGCCGCCAGCAGCCGAGCACGCACGCTTAACCGCTAAGCCACGGGGCCGGCCCTGAGTTAGTTTTTAGATATGGTATGGGTTGAAGTTTGTTTGTTTTCTGCATATGGATGTCTAATTGTTCCAGAACCATTGAAAAGAAGTCTCTATTCTCTATGTATTTGCTGATAGTTTCTACTGCAAAGTCTTGAAGCACTCACATGCTCTTTACCATGACCCTCCCCTGGGTGCTTTTAGAAAGATTGGGGGAAGGCAGAAGACCTTATATTTATTGGTGGAAATAGGCATGAAACCCAGATAATCAGCTGCCAGTGGACGGCAGGCACAAAACCCCACCCATATCCTGGCTCTTCTCTTTTACAAGGAAAAAGCCTTAAGCCACTGGAAGGACAGGAACAAGGGCCTAGGCAAAAATCCATTACCTCTGGTGGAAGATAGAAACAAAAACCGTTTGATATTGGAGGAGGGGTAGAACCCTTCTGCTCCCTGTCAACTGCTGGTGAGTGGCAAGAAACCACTCAGTTCTGGGATCCTGCACTGACACAAGGCCGAGATCCACTGTCACTAGGATTGGGGAGGATGGTGAGGCAGGAAGCTCTCCCCTGCCTAAGATGTTCCACAAGTACAAGGCAGGGTTTGGCTTCAACAAAAGTGAGAGGCAGGAATAATGAGAGCCAGGTGCACAGAGCCTGCCTAAGACTAAGGCTATATCAGAAAACCTGAGAGCCCCGTCTGCCCCAACATAAGCACTAAGAGTCTATATCTGCAGAAGAATATAGAGTCCTCCTCTGAGGTGTAGGCATGCAGGACCCCCTGAAAGATGGGGGTAGGGGGAGTGGGGCAGGAACACTGAGAAGAACTTTCTGGCACCCCAGACCCCATACTAAATGCAAGGTAGCAGCAGCTCACCATTGGAGGAATTTGAAGTCTGTGCTGCAATGAAGTAAACTATAACAATTACAAAACTAGAACTCAGTACAGCTGCTAATTATAATTTGTTAAATAAATTCAACTCCCCACACTAATAAAGGAATACCCACTTCCTGGCATAAATACTATTTACCTCAGCCTTTACTGTTATTCTAGATACAACATTTGGAACACATTTAAAAATTATAAAGACACACACACAATTATAAGACACACAAAAGAGAAAAAAAAGCAACCTGTTGTCAAGAGATAAAATAATTCACAGAACCAGACCCAGAGATGACGCAAATGCTAGAACTATCAGAGGCTTTAAAATAATTATGATTATTTTTGTGGGAAAGAATCTAATGGAAAAGACAGACAACATACGTGAATAAATGAAGAATTTCAGCAGAGAAATGGCAAATATAAACAGTCAAATAGAAATGCTAAAATAAAAAAGATAAAGAATTCCTTTGATGGCTTATAAGCAGACTACATACGACAGAGGAAAGAAAGAGTGAACTTAAAGATAGATGAGTCAATAGAAATTATCCAAACTGAAACACAAAGAGGCAAAATAATGGAAACAGCAACAGCAAATGAAGAAAGCATCCAATAGCTGTGGGCAATCTCAACATCAATGATCTAAAATTGGAGTTCCAGAATGAGGAGAGAAAGAGAATGGGGCAGAAAAAGTATTTGAATATATAATATCCAAGAATTTTCCAAAATTAACTAAAGCAACAAACCATAGTTCCATGAAACTCAGAGAACCCCACCAAGGATAAGTTAAAAAATAAAACAGGGCTGGCCCCGTGGCTTAGCGCGCTCCACTACTGGCGGCCTGGGTTCGGATCCCGGGCACGCACCGACGCACTGCTTCACCGGCCATGCTGAGGCCGCATCCCACATACAGAAACTAGAAGGATGTGCAACTATGACATACAACTATCTACTGGGGCTTTGGGGGGAAAAAAGGAGGAGGATTGGCAATAGGTGTTAGCTCAGAGCCGGTCTTCCTCAGCAAAAAAACAAAAAGAGGAGGATTAGCATGGATGTTAGCTCAGGGCTGATCTTCCTTACCAAAAAATAAATAAATAAAAATAAAACAAAATGAACAAACAAAAACTAGATGCATCATAGTCAAACTGCTGAAACCAAAGATAAAGAGAAAATATTGAAGGCAACCAAAGGGGAGAAAAATGATATCCATAGGAGAAAAAGACTAGAATTACAGCAGACATTTTATCACAAACTCTGCAAAACTAGACTCTGGTAAAACATCTTTGAAATACTGGGTGGGAAATTAAAAAAACCTGTCAACTCATAATTTTATACCCAATGAAAATATCTTTTGAAAACTAAAACAAAATAAAGACTTTTTCAGACAACAAACCTGACTGAATTCATTACCAGCAGGTCTGCACTATTCAAAAATGTTAAAGAAAGTTTTGTAGACAGAAGGAATATATCAGATGGAAATTTATATCTCCACAAAGAAATGAAGACTGCTAGAAATTGTAAAGGTAAGCGTAAATATAGCAAAGACTTTTTGTTCTTATTTTTAGTCTCTTTACAACAAGTAAAATGTATGACAACAGTAGCACAGAAGGTGGGAGGGAGGAGATGGAAGTATACTGAGAGCTTCTTACACGCTATGTGTAATAGTGTATTATTTGAAAGTTATTTATAGTAAACCCTAGAGCAATCACTATTTTAAAAACAGTGGAGATTTGAGTCACAATTAAAAATTTAAATAATATATGCTTTGACAATATATAGTTGTCATTTTAAGTGAAGGGGAAGTGTACAAAAGACAGAAGTAGAGTAGATTTGCGAACTGCTTTGTCTGTAACAAATGGTGATGAAACGCTAACAAATCAAGGAATAAAAGTACGTGCATATTTAACATGGCAAAAATAAATAGGAATCAATACCTTTATGAACCAATATAGTTTGACAGAGGAAAGAGAAGAGAACAGGAAGGAAGAGGAATCATGCTAGTTGGGTTCTAGTTTATAGAAGGGAACTAATATATTCTATCTACAGAAAGCTAAGGATATTACATCAAGTTTTCATCATAAACACTAGAAAAACAAAAATCTCCTTCCTAACATGAGAAGAACCACATAGAAAAAAAACAAGGCCAAGAAGAAAAAGAATAAGAAATGAAAAGAAACCCACAGTGTGAAAGACTAAAAGAATTAAAGAAAAATAAAAAGGAAAAAATAAGAAGTGGGAGGTAAAATTGTACAATAAAACTCAGAAAAAATATATTGTCATGTCCATAAATGTAAGTGAGCTAAATTTACCTCTTAAAAATATTTTCAGATTGGCTCACAAAGAAAAACCCAACTCTGTGCTGTATATAAAAGACACACCTAAAACAAAGTTATTCAGGAAGGCTGAAAATAAAAGAATGGGCAAAGTTATGCCAGGCAAATGCCAATAAGAAAAAATCAAGAGTCATGAAGCTAATATAAGGAAAGGAAACTTTCAGGTCAAAGAAATCCTTAAACAAGTCGAAGAAAGACACTTTGTAATGCCAAAGGTTGTAATTCACAACTCAAGAGGTAAGAATTCTGAATATTTATATGCCAGAAAACATTATAGCAAATTTCATACAGCAATGTTACAGGAAATATCAGAAGAAATTGACACTCACAGCAGGAGATGTTAATTTGTGTCTCAATCCAGGGCAGACCAAGAAAATGAACAAAAAGAAATAGATCTAGTTATAGTCAACCTTACCAAGATAGTAGGGAAAACTCTGTGCCCTAACAATGGAGAGCACACGTTTTTTCCAATGCCCCAGTATGAACACTTGTGAAAACCTGTGTGAAACCACGGAGAGAACCTCAATAAATAGTACAGGTGATAGTCTCTCATCACAATGTAATAAAACTAGAAATTAATAACAATATCCCTTTTATCTCAAAATTAGTTTAAAAGGGTTTAAAAGAAAAATCCCTTTTATCTCAAAATTAGTAACTCCCTTTTAAACTACTCTTAGGTTAAAGAGGAAAATACAAACAAATAGAATTTCTAAAAACAATGATAATGTACATATATTAAATCCAATGGGAATACAAATAAAGCAGTACTCAGAGGAAAACTAATAATCCTCTGTAGATATATCAGTTTTTTAAAGAATAATTAAAACAGATGAATTAAGATCCAACTCAGAAGGATAGAAAAAGAACAGTAAATTAAGCAGAAGGAAGGAAAACATAAAAACAAAGTAATTAATTTGATGACAGAGAAACATAGGACTAATAAATATAAAAGCTGGTTCTTTAAAAAGAACAAATAAAATATATAAGATATTAGTTACCTGATCAAAAAGTAAAAAAGCAGAAGACACAAACAAAAAAGAGATAGGCAGAATAAATACAGAAGAGAAAATTAAAATAATCATGGGAAACTGCTTTAGGTGACTATTACATAAATATATCTTAAACCTTGTGAAATAGACATCAGCTCAGGCTCAGAGGGGTTGCATGAGTAACTGGTAGAGCCAAGACTGTGCCCCAGACTAGAGACCCCCAAGTCAAGGCTTTTCCAATACATGCACTGTCTTCAGCCTGGAGCCTCCTAGGCTGAAGGCTGGGAGGTCTGGGTCCTGCCTAGCGTCTGCAGGAAGGGAGACTGGCAGAAAGGGGTGGCTCTGGATTTGTACAGCCAATGAAATAAATCATCCATCATTTCCCCAAGGGACCAAAAGACTCAGCCAGGCAGGATCCCCCATCCTTATGAAAGCCTCAGCCCTGTCCATCAGGATCAGCACACTGGCAGTAGAAACAGACACCGCAGCTCACAGTGCGCCCCTATCACAGCTCTCTGACCTCTCTCCTCACTCAGCCCTGACTGCACCGCCATCTACCTGGGGTCCTCGCTCAGGCGCGGCACTCACGTCCACTACTTCCCCAGCTCTCCCACTTCCAAGGGCTAGATCCTAGCCGGCTACCATGCAGGCCTTTGTCTCTTCAAAAACCTGACACAACACCCGAGAGACGAGGGGTCGCACCAGCATCCTCAAACCCAAGTATGGAGTCCACCCACCGGAGAGCAGCCTGCAAGAGAGCTGAATGAGGAACAGCAGCCCCACAGGGATGCCACATCAAGGGTGTGCAGACAGACACATGAATGCCCACTGTATGTGACACAGTGGAAGAGAGAGCTGTGGAACAATGTAATAAGTATGAGCCCCTTAGTAAACTTTTTTTGCTCATTGTAAGAGCAGAATGGAGAGAGAGAAAAATAAAGGGAAAATAAATTTTCTTTCCTATCCCCACCCTCTGTGTCCAAGAAGCAAGCTCAATTATTAGCATCTTGTATATTCTTATTCTTCCAGGATATTCCATACATAAAATAGCACATATATGTATATAAATAGGTTACACATACATACACACACATTATATTAAATTTTAACACTAAATGGAGCCATTCATTCATTTGTCCAGGCACTTGTTTATTTTGAATGGACTAGATGGTAAGGATACAATGCATTCCCTGCTCTCAGTCCAGCAGCAGGTGCAGAAATCACCAAATGAGCACACAGGTGAAGGTGTAGTTAGAACCGAGATCCAGTGAGGAAATACGTGTGAACGACTGAACTGAGGAGTCCTGCATGTGACAGCCAGTCTGTTGATATTTAATGGACAGTCACCAGCAAGCCGGGCGCCCAGACCTGGCCGTGGACACGTTCTCTTCGAGCCTCTAATATGCTTCTGATTAAGAACCAGAGCCGTGACTCACTGCCCTCGCCATCTGCTGCGCAGACTCACGTGACTCACGGCCCCCACCCCACCCCGTCCCCCAGGAGCGCTTCAGAGGAACAAGAGACAGAATTATTCCATGTGACTCGGGCACAGAGGCACAGCCTGGCCTGGCTCACGCCCACTGCTCCCTCCTGCCTGAGAAACTGTGGTGGGCATTGCTCTGGCCACTGAGTGACACATCTTTTCAGGATGTGCTAATGGAGGGATCGTCCCATCCCGGCAGGGGCCCTCAGAACACAAGTCTGGTTAATGTCCCAGGGCAGGAGCTGAGCTTGCCAGGGAACAGTGAGGAATCGAGGCTCAATCCCACCTCCTGCCTCTGCAGGGCCCTCCCTGTCCACAGCTTTCTGCAGACAGTCTCAAGTCTGGGTCTCCAGTTCTCTGCATGCCAAGGCCCAGGCAGGCGTATCCATGTGTTTGCACAGGGCTGCCTGCCCCAGCACCTTGGTCTCCAAACACCGGAGCAGAGATCTCCATACCCTGCCGGAGCCCGACTCCCTCCTGCCTCTGCCTCCCTGAATTACTCCACCTTCCGTCCTGAATTCTGGTCTGGAAATCCTGGAATTCACTTCAGTTCCTCCCTTTCCTTCACTCCCATCGCCTTATCCATGCCAGTCTGCCCCTTCCTTCCATTCTCCGGCTTCTGCCTTCTTCCATGCCCTTTCCTCCACAAGGATTCTTTCAGGAACTCCCTCACCGTCCTCACTGACTCTGGGCTGCAGACTTCTCCTCACTGCCCTCCATGTATTCTCCTAAACGTGTCTTGGTGGCAATTCCCCACGCTCCACTGGTATCTCCTTGTGGTCTACAACAAAGACCACAAACTCATAGGCCCATGGAGGGCAGGCAGGTGACAGAAAGGAGGAAAACAGGCTGAGGGTGAATTGATAAAGGGCCACAATAGGAAGTAGTGAGGACTGGGGCAGATTGGAGAATGCTTGTCCTGTTCAGGGGTGGCCATCACCCAGCCATGGCTAAGTATAACCACAAGGGAACCAAGGCCTCAGATTGCCAGACCTTCCAGACTTTCACAAGAACCCAGCTTTGTTTATGAAATCTCTTAGTTTATAAAAGTTGGTAACTAATTCACATTTGAAACACTCTGAATAATTTCCTTATTTCTGCATTTCAGACTTTCCTTGGTCTGGATCCCACCTACACTTCCAGCACCACCCCCCAAGGCAGCCATCCTCCCTGCTTATAGCCAAAACCATACCATGCTCTAGGACACTGGGCTATTTGCCATTCCCAGGACACGTCTTGCCTGTCACACTGACACTGTTCCCTGCACTGCCCTGTACTTTCCCTTCGACGTCTATCCAAATCCTACCCACCGATGAAGGGTCACCTCACTGCCCTCCCTTAACCCTAGGACTGATGACTCTGTCCCTCTCCACCTTTGTGCTTTCCTGGCACATTGTTCCTCTGTCCTATGCCCATTGTCCCCGCATGATTGGAGACTCTTAGATTCAGACACTGTGTCTTATTCGCAGAACCAGCACATGGTAGGCACCCCAGAGATGTGTCAAGAATTGTGCCAATTAGAATTGCATAAATTGGGTTTGGGAATCTGGGGATTCTGTGTCGTAAACCCACTGCACACTCAAGGTCTGCCGCCTTGGCATAGCTTCCAGGGCTGCACCTCCAGCTTCCTGGGGCCTCCGGCCCTTAGCCCCAACCCAACTTGTCGTGCATGTGTGGGGATCAGCACCTGAGGAAGTTCTGAGTCACCATCTGAGCTTCAGCCTAAAGCGCTTCTTAGGCCTTGGCGTTCCTGACCTGGCCCACTTCCTGCCTCGCAGTTCCTCCCAATTCGTAGCTAAAAACATCTGTATGAAAAGGGGCCTTGCCAAAGTGTTTGCAGCTACTCCCCAGCCCTCCTCCTGCACCTGAAGTCCCCATTCCCTTCTTGCTGTTTATGACTGTTTGCTGTGGAAACGCTGGCTTGGTGGCCAAGGAGGGAGCAGGTGCAGGGGAACCGGGAGAGCGAATGAGTTCATGCGAGTCAACGAGCCTGCTTCTCATTCTGACCCCGAGGAGCAAGGAGCGGGGAATGTGGACCAGAGCAGCCAAGGGAGGACGTGGAACACAATAAAATGCGGCTGGTTTTGGGGGAGGTGTGAGCTGGATGTGAAATGTCCTCCAGATGTGGGTCTGAGAGGCCCCCTACAGTCTGAAGCTGAGCTTATAGCAGGATCCTTGTGGGGAACCAGACAAACCCTCAGGAAGAGGCAGCTTTGCTGGTTTCTTTGCACAGGCCTGGTCTCGTGGTCTCTGCCACAGTGGGCAGCTCCTGGGCCTGGGCCCTGCACATTCATATGGGGGGCCTTGGCCCTTTAGACATGAGCATCTAGAAGGACACAGAGCTGCCCCACTTGGTCAACTCCCCTGCAGGGGCCCCTTTCACCTGTGTATTTGGTTGACATTTAGATGAGAAGGATTGTTGTGAAAACCACGTGAAAGCCTTGATAGGCACTGGGGGTTCCGTTGATGATTGGTGGTCATATTCACAGGCCAACGAGTTACCGAGGAGGGAAAGACACAACCTGCTAAGGGACCAGGACCCACTAGCAAATGCTTTTATTCCAAGTCTGTGTTCAGATCTTTCATTCAACAAGCTGTTAAGTTCCTCCTGTGTGCAGAGCATAGATCTAAGCTCTGCAAGAGACAAATGTAGGAGCCAGGAGTCCCAGTCATAGGTGCTGACAATCCATCAGGGGAGTTAAAGCATCCTAATCTCTTCAAGTGCTACAGGCCCTAAGAAAGGAGCTCAGGAAGGAGGGAGAGCACCTACCAGGACAGCAGACGAGGAGTTTGAGCCTCGTGTATGGATACCGGGGAGGGGTGTCAGAGGTGGAGTGCAGAATGGCAGGGGGTGGAGATGAAGGAAAGCTGGGGGCGGAATTTGAGTGCATGAGAAAGACCCAAGAAGGCCGCCTCTTCCAGCACGCCTGGCCAATGGCTTTGTGTTTTGGGGAGTTGGTGGGTGTCTTGCTTTGTGGGATTCCCTGAATAGTCACAGGCAAGAGCTGGCAGTCCATAAAGGAGTTGGCGGATGAAATGGGGGTCTCTTCCTTTTGGGCCAGGAGGCTGTTTTACTGCTGACATGGAATCACAACCTGATCCTGGGACTCCAACGTTGCCAGTCGCTTGGGACCAGTGTGCTGACCCTAGGGCCAAGGCAAGGCCCTGCAGCTTCCTGCTTCAGGAGATGGTCAGTTGCCAAGCTCCTGTCCATGACTCTGGCCTTGACATTGCCAGTTCTTGCTGCTCTAATAACAGGGAAGTATTCTCTCCAAGCAAAATAATCAAGTCATCTCCATAAATAGACCTACGACCTCACAAAAGGTCATGCTCTTTCTACGTAGGAGGCAGGAATCTGCCATGGATTGCTTCAATACTTTTCTATTCAAGGTCAAAGCTATCACTATACAACAAGACCTTACTCAACTTCTCCTTGACAATTAGGAAACATTATCTTGAATAAAGTGAGGTATAAATTTTCAGCTATCCGCCCTGCCCACTTCCTACTCCTCCACCCCTGACATCCTCACGGTGAGTTCCTCGTCGTCTCTGCAACGCTGCTTCTTTGGAAGTTGAAGGGCTGACTTTTGTTGGAGGTCAAAGGGGATTCTTAATCCTGGTATTAGAGGGTTTAATTGTTGCTTCAAAGACTCCTTAACCAAGAGTTCCCATAAGGCCTAGGAGGTTTATGTAAATTAAGCTCTCCCTCCAATTCCCTGCCCCTCAGGCATGCCAGAGTTTTTGAGCAGGTTGGCAGATCAGGTGCGACTTTGACCCAAGGCCACACATCTGATGAGGAACAGCTTCATGATTCAAACCGCATCTATGTTCTTTTAATTAATAACCCTCCCAGCTCTGCTAATAACATCTCTACCCAAAGAGAAGCCTCATGTGTTCTGAGCTAACTCACCCAGCACAACAGCTGTTGGGTCAGATGAGGCCTGTATTCAATTCAGATTTCTTGTTTCAAGCTAAGAATGTTCTAGATCTTGATTAGCTGCTTTTGTGATCAACTGCATACTTTTGCACCACCCCTCAGTTGTAATGATTAACCCTATGCAACATTCACATCTGAGGGAGACCAAGTGATTTTCAGTATCACCCCGCATACTCTCAGAGAAGCGAGTGACACTGGGGTCTGTTCCCCATGGAGAGCTGTATATGACCGAGATTCTAGGAGGGTCAGCACACTGCCCATGATCATTGCATGAGCCAAAGGAGTCATGGACATCATCAGCCACCCCTCCCCACCTTCCTGCCATTTACGTATTCTTTGCCAGGTGCCCATTTTCAGGTCTGGTGCTGCACTACGATTCTTCTGAACCAGGACCATAAGTTAAAAGAACTGCAAGCCTGGGCTGGACCTTTCTCTGGAATGATACCAAGGGATAATTGTCAAACAACTTTGAGGTCTCAAATAAGAAGAGCCATTCCTCACTTCTTTTCACAGAGAGCCAACATTCACTTTCTGGGAGCACTCGGAGTTTGAGCCTGGTTTACTACATGGCGTAATGGGCTTGGTAATCTTATGCTCCATCATGGAAAGGAGTCATTTATTTTCTCTCTCTTTCCTTTTCAGGCTATACTGGTGAGCAAGTTCATGCCCATCCTATCCAACCATGCCTTCCATGATTTTTTTTTCACTTCAACCATCTTTCCTCTTGTCCTTCATCTTCTCATCACTAAGGCCCTGACTTCTCCAGTTTAGAAGGTACCAATTGGAAATCCTCTATGAGTATATGCTCTCAGCATCCCTAGTGGCCTTTGGAAGTCCCCTTACATCCTGCCTCCACAGTTCTGTCTGCAGGATGTTTGTGAACAGGCAACGTCCCAGCAAGAGGTGGTGTGACATTTCCAAGGGGCAGGGTGCCTGGCACACAGTAGGAGCTCAATCAAAGTTGCTGCTGTGTGCCCTTGGACAGGCCACCTGCCCTCTCTGGGTGCCAGTATCATCAGCTCTGGCTTTTGCTAATAAAGAATACAAAGAGGAGGATGAAGAGAACATGAAAAGGTGCATAAGAAAGAAGAGATGGTGCCAGAAGGCTGGGGGAAAAGACCATTGCATGTGCGCTATTCAGACTAACCCATACAACGCATCCATTCCAAATTTTAACTGTAGGAATAAATCTGAAATGCAAGATGGTAAATCCAGAGCCCATGTTAGCTACCAAAATGTAGGAGCAGGAAGTGATATTCCTTCATCACCTACCACGTATCATGTGCTTCACATCCATCATTTTATCATCCTTATGATGGCCCTGAGCTGGGTATTATCATCCCTATTTTACAGCTGGGGAAACTGAGGCTCAGGAAGTTTAGGCAGCCTTGAGCTCTGTCCAAGCTCAAGCAGTGGGTGATGGTGATGTGGGGGTTAAACCCAGATTGGCCTGCGCCCAAAGCCTGTGCACTGTCCGCAGCACCAGGCTGCCCTCGGAAAAGGTCCAAGTTCCACCCACGGACCGGAATGTCCTTGAGTCTCTGCTGAAGACGCTGACTCAAGCTTGAGCTTGACTGAGCAGGCAGGACAGAAAGCTGCTGGTCACCAGAGGCCGAGGTGTGGTGGGTGGTCAAGGGTGCAAGCGAGGGTGGAGAAGCAGAGCCGGGATTAGCTCTCCACGTGGTGCTAGCTAATTAATGAGCATCAGGGCTCCAGGGAAGCAGAGGGCTCTGCTCCTTCTATCTTGAGTGGCTCCAGGAAGGAGAGGCAGAGAGAAGCCAGCCCTGAAGCCAGCTCTGCAGTACCCCACGGCCTCCTGTGGGCTTTGCTCTATGACGGGGACTTTTGTGAATGTGGGACACTTCCTCCCCTTTAATTCTCCAAGGCTGCCCAGAACTTCACAGTTACTAGCCACAGTGTGCTGTCCCCAGGATGTCCACCAACAGTGGGAGGAGTGGACCAGCTGTGGGTGCGAGGGCAGGGTCTGGGGCCTGAGAACACACACCTTTGCCTGGGTCTGCAAGCTAGATGACGCACATCAGAGAGTTGGTTGTATGGCTGGGACGATGGGGGATGGGTGAAGTCACCAGGCCACAGAACAGTTGAAGGGAGAGATTCCAGAGCAGGTTTGGCACAGGATAGGGGAATGTGAGATGCTGGTGCTCCCTTTCCTATGGTAAATAGATGCCTTAGCCCAGTGGCTGCCCCTTAATTGATAGGCTGATCTCCCCAGTTCCACTCTTTACCCCGACAGCCCATCCTTCATGCAGCACTGGTGTGATCTCTTTATTTAAAACATAAACACCGCTTTATTTAAAACCGGCCTGGTGGCACAGTGAGCAAGTTCACATGCTCTGCTTTGGTGGCCCGGGGTTTACAGGTTCATACCCTGGGCACGGACTTATGCACCGCTTATCAAGCTATGCTGTGGTGGAGTCCCACATTTAAAGTAGAGGAAGATGGGCACGGATGTTAGCCCAGGGCCAATCTTCCTCAGCAAAAAGAGGAAGATTGGCAATAGATGTTAGCTCAGGACTAATCTTCCTTACCAAAAAAAAAAAAAAGAAACAAAATATAAACCAGATCATGTTACTCCCCGTGACAACTCACCAGTATACAGACAGTATGCAATGTACACTTTATGCTGTAGCCAGCAAGGACCTGTATGCACTGGCCCTGCCTCCCATCCCCTTGTAGCCCTTGGCACCTCAGTTGCTTTGCTGCAGAGCCACTGCCCCCTCACCACCCCCATCCACACCCGGCCCAGAGTCAACTCTCCATAAATGCAGGTTGACTGAATGAGTGAGCAAGCAGACCTGAGCTGCTGATTGGATCGAGTCTGCCCTCTCAATCTTTTCTTTTTTTTTCCCCAGCTTTAGTGAGAAATTATTGACAAATAACATATGTAAGTTAAAGTTGTACCACAGGATGCTTAGAGACATGTATATATTACAAAATGATTACCACAATAAGGTTAGTTAACACCTCCATCCCTTCACATAATTATGATTTTGTGTGCGTGTGGTGATAACATTTAAAATCTACTCTCAACAACTTTCAAGTATATATAATATAGTATTGTTAATTGTAGTCACCATGCTGTGCATTAGACTCCCAGATCTTATTTATCTTACAGCTAGGAGTTTGTACCCTATTTCTCCCACCCCCAGCCCTGGTAACCACCATTCTAGTCTCTATTTCTGTGGGTTCAGCTTTTTTAGATTCCACATATAAATGAAATCATACAGTATTTGTCTTTCCCTGTCTGATTTATTTCACTTAGCATAACGCCCTTAAGGTCCATCCATGTTATCACAAATGGCAGGATTTCCTTCTTCCTCATGGCTGAATAATATTCCATCATGTGTGTATACCACATCTTCTTTATCCCTTCATCCATCAATGGACAGTTAGGTTGTTTCTATATCTTCACTATTGTGAATAATGGTGCAATGAACATGGGAGTGCATATATCTCTTCAAGATAGTGCTTTCTTTTCCTTCAGATATATACCCAGAAGTGGGATTGCTGAGTTATATGGTAGCTCTATTTTTAATTTTTTGAGGAACCTCTATACTGTTTTCCGTAGAGACTGCACTAATTTACAGTCCCATCAACAGTGCACAAGGGTTTCCTTTTCTCCACATCCTTGCCAACACTTGTTATCCCTTGTCTTCTTGGGAATAGCCATGCTAACAGGTGTGAGGTGATATCTCATTGTGGTTTTGATTTGCATTTCCCTGATGATTGGTGATGTCGAGCATCTTTTCATGTACCTGTTGGCCATTTGTATATCTTCTTTAAAAAAAAGTCTATTCAAGTCCTTTGCCCATTTTTCAATCAGATTGTTTATTTGTTACTATTGAGTTGTATGAGTTTCTTGTATATTTTGGATGTTAAGCCCTGATCAGATAGATAGTTTACAACTATTTTCTCCCATTCAGTAGTTTGCCTTTTTATTTTGCTGATTGTTTATTTTGCTGTGCAGGAGTCCCTCAATCTTTGCCAATCCCCTCCGTCTGAGCAAAGGGACCTCACTTTGGAGACGCCCAATTCTCCACTATTCTCTGACTAGCTTTGACCAAACTCCCACTCATTGCTCCCAGCATTAAGAAGTTCTCAAAGGGACTTATCCAGCCCAGCCTCTGTCATGACTAGGTGAGCATTTGAGCCCCAGAGAGGGAAAGTGACAGCCAAGGTTAGAGAGAGGCAACGCTGAGACTAACACTGGCTGCTGCCTCAAGGGCAGTGCCCCTTGCTGCCCTCTGGGCTTCGGGACCTGAGCTGCAAAATCAGGGAGAGTCCAGGACTCACAGCAACCAGAGGGCTCCTGGACAGGACCAGTGACCCTCTCATTCCTTTGGGCCCCTGACAGGCTGTGACCCCACATGGGTACAGTCCAGCTTCTGCTTGTCCTGGTTGCTCCACGGCTGCCTCTTGGCTGAACCTGAACCCCTGCTGCCCCCAGGGGCCTCTGAGAACATCTTGAATCAGCCCCAAGGAGGATTGTCTTACTGTTCTATGAGCCAGAGGGAAGCAGGGAGGAACTAGGGGAGGATAGAGAGGGGAAGGCGTCTAAGCTCACTGTCAGGTGGGAGAGAAAGATGGTTCCAGAGGGAGCATTTCAAAGTCCGTGGAAGAGAGGTGCTGGGGTGGATGGGTGAGGAAAGGAGGTACAATAACATCATGGAAGCTTTCAGGTAGCATTACCCCTTATGGCCAACTAGTCCATACAGGAGGGGGTGAAAGCAGGGGTCCTGGAGACAAACCTACCAAGTCTTCTTATCTCAGCTCTGACTCTGCCAACTAGCAACTCTGGGACCTTGGCCAAGTCACTTAAGCCCTCAAAACTTCAGTTTGCCCGCCTGTAAAGTGGGGATAGAAATAGTACCTATCCACAGCAGACCGGTGGCCCCCGTGAACCATGTTACTCCCCGGTCAAGTCCCTTCCACACTGACTCTGGGGGTGTTCTGTGACGAGCTTCGGCCAAACGGGAAGTTAGCAAGGGTGATGCAAGTGGAGGTTTGTGAGCACTTGCACACTGGGCCTTGTCCTCTTGGAACATTTCTTCTTAGAGCCCAACCACCACACTGCGAGAAAGCCAGGCAGGCAGTGGAGGGGCCCACATGGAGGAGAATCAAGGCCTGGCCAAGAGCCCCACTGAGCTCCCAGCCAGGAGCCAGTGCCACCTGCCACCCATGTGCCTGAGGCCATTGTAGACCTTCCAGCCGTTCCAGAGCCCCAGTCAACACCACGTGAAGCAGGTGTTGGACCCACAGGGCAAGCGAGTGCACACTTCATCCAGCTCCCCCAAATCTCACCATCTTACATAACCAGAGTACACTTATCAAACCGAAGAAATGAACATTGATACAATAATGTTAACTAATTTAAAGAGCATATTCAAATTTTGCCGAGATCCCACTATGCATTCTTCTGCTAGCAACCCACAGAATCATGGGAGATAATACACAATTATTATAGTAAGTCATCTGGCTTGGGAGGTTTGTTACACAGCAACGGAAAACCCAAACACTATCTTAAGGAGTCAGAGTGAGAATTCAAAAAGGTCATTCACAAAAGATGCACAGCACAGTGCCTGGTGGCAAGTGAGCACTCCAGAAATGTCACTATTATTTGCACCGTGGCCATTTGATCATCATGACAAGTCAGGGAATATTAGCCCTTATTGCTGGCCCCACACAGGTACCAATAAGTAACAGGCATAAGAGTTTGCAGTTGGCAAAGCACTTTCTCAGACTTTATCCATATTGTGACAACATGAACCCCAAAAGGGGTAAGAGCCATGCCCAAGATGACTGCTCCTAAGTGGCTGAGCCAGGACTCAAACTCACATCTTCCCATTCCAAGTGCAGTGCCAGTGAAATCCACACACTTCCCCCGTGCAGCTAGGACTGGTCTTGGGAAGAAATGCAACAGTGCAGAGACTTAGCAGTTCCCTAGAAAAAGCTGACTTGGGGTGGCTTCCTAACTATGTGATCTGAAGCACAATACTTAAAGCAAGTCTTAGTTCCACATCTGAGATGGAGGGAATGCCCATGGCCTGGCTTGGATTCAGATCAAAGAATGGGTGAAAAAGGGTAATGGGTTTTCAGCAGTTTTCTGTAAAATTCTTTGACAGGGTCTGGCCTCTTCCCATCCCCACAGTGGGCATGCATCCCAGGACAGGGAAAGCAGCGGGCCTGTGTGCCCTGCCCTCTGCTCACATGGTGTCTGGGAACAGCTGATGACTGGGCAAGGGGTGCCATTGGCCCCAGTCACTGACCAGCCCTGATTCTGGCCCTGGGCTCTGTACGGAAGGAATAGGGGCAGAAGCTGCCCTTTGCTCTGCCTAACAACACCCCCGTTTGGACATTTGCAGGCCCCACTCACGGCTCACATCCCTTGACCTTCTTTTCATCCAGCCAACAAAGATGACGCACTGGCCAAACCTCCCCAACCCTTGATGTTTTCCTTCCCTGTCTCAATAGGATGTGGGGATGTTTCCTGAAACGTGAATGGGGAGCACATGGCTTGGTTGAATGTCATTCTCCTACAGTGGAAAAGCTGATGACATCTCAGGCCTCAGCATGTCTGAGTCAAGACAGGAAGGGGATGAATGAACAAACTCTGTGGCTTCCTGGGGAAAGAGCGATCTCACAGAAGGACCCGCAGGGCAAGGAGTGAACACTTCATCCAGCTCCCCCAAATCTCACCGTCTTACGTAACTAGAGTACAGTCATCAAACCCAAGGAATGGACATGGATACAAGAAGAGTAACTAATTTAAAAAGCATGTTCAAATTTTGCTGAGATCCCACTTTGCGTTTAGTTGTCATGTCTCCTTAGACGTGCCGCTTCCCTGATCTGAAACAGTTCCTCAGTCTTTTTGTCTTTCATGACCTTGACACTTTTAAAGAGTACTGGCCAGTTAATTTGTAAAACGTCTCTCAAGTTGGGGTTGTTTTAATGATTAGATGAAGGTCATGCATTTTGCCAAAGTGATGTCGTGCCCTTCTCAGGGGGTGCAGGGTGTCACTGTCTCAGGCCTGGGGATGGTAACCTAGGTCATTTGGTTAAGGTGGGTTTGCCAGTCTTCTCCACTCTAAAGCGACCATTTTTCCTTTTGTATTTAATCACTGTGGAGATAATCACTGGGAAGACACCACGAGGCTCTGTCGATATCCTGTTTCTCATCACATACTTTCACTCACTAAATTTCGTATCCATCAGTGACCCTTGCCAGCCACAACTATTACTGTGGTGTTTGCCAAATGGTGGTGGTGATTGCTATTTCCATCATTTCTTCTACATTTATTAATTGGAATGCTACTGTAAGGAGGAGTGATCCCTTCTCTCCTATTTATTTATGTGCCTCAATTATTTATATCAGTATGAACTCATGGAATTTGTTTTATTCTGTGTGTTATAATCCATTTCTATCAGTTTATTTATTTTGTTGCTTGGGTTTTTCCAGCTTTAACATATGGGCGCTCCATTAGGTTAGCTCTGTGTCCTTTCACCTGCCAGACAGGGGCTTCTTTCAGACACTGACAGCAGGGCTCCACAGGCAGATATCTTGGTGTTCTGGGGTGGGGCCTGGCTTTTGGACATTCGTGCAGCTCTCTAGGTGGTTCTGTTGTGTAGCCTGGGTTGAGATCCATCAATGCAGCTCAGTGTCATCAATTAAAGGATGAGGAAACTAAGGCTCAGAGAGGGGAGGGACTGGTTCAGAGTTACAGTTGTTGAGTGGGGGGCTGGGACTGTAGCCCTATCTCCTGATTTCCAGGCCTGGGTCTCCTCACTCCTCCCTCTCTTTCATTGTCCTGGCTGCCAAATCACTTGCCAGAGAAAGCAGACGTTCTGGATGTGCTTCCTATCTCTGGGGACCTCGTCAGTCCTTTTAGAGGGCCTGTCAGGTCAAAACTGTAGCATTCCCTGTATGTCCTGCCCTCTGACTGGTGGTATCTGGGAACAAGACTAAGATGCTATTCACCTTTTGCACTCTCGTTCTCTCCAATTGTACAGTGGAATTTTCCAGAGGCTACATGATATGTGATATTCAATAGACTGACCATAGACGCAGATATGGGAATTCAGCTGTCTTCTATGAAGCCAGATATTAAAGAGATTGGCAAAATAAAACAATGCCACACTTCTCATTAAATTTTTTCTTGGAAAATACAGTTATTTGTCATAAGAAATGCATTATATAATTTAACATGTAATAGGCTTATTATTTTAATGAATTAATAAATGAACATTTTAAGTATTTCTCACACTAAATATTGACAGATAGAACAAAATACTTTGGGCTTCTCAATAATTTTTAAGAGTGTGAAGAGGTCTCAGGACCAAAATGTTTTTCTAGAATATTCTAGAAATAGTTTTCTGGTTTTCTAGAATATTCTGACCAAATAGGATATAACAACAACAACAAAAAAGATGTACCTTCTACCACTTTCAAATCCTCTGAGCACTGCTGGAGTGTTGGAAAGGTGCCATCAGCCCCAGCCTCTCCACAGTGCCAGGGAAGCAGGCTCTTAATCTCCAACTTCCACAAAAATAAACATAGAAGAACAAAGAGGCAAAAAGCAGTGTGCCTCACACATTGTGAAAATAATGGAGATTTCAAAAATGAACTTGACTATTTCATAAGTTTATGAAAAATATTAGGATAATTAAAATATCTGATAAAGAAATTGGTCTTGGAAGGAGCTGTGATACAAAGGTAATCCTCAAATTGTAGCTGGATCTTGGAGAGACCAGAATCAATTCTACCAAGGAAACCGAGTCCTTCTTTAGCACCCAGTACTCGTCTGGCAGGTAGGAGCAGTTTGCGCTGGTGAATCAGGAGGTGTTTTAGCCCAAGGTTTAAAGAGGCAGTGATAAAAACGTAGATGGCATATCGGTTTTTAGTACAAATGAGTTAGTTAGGGGAAAAAAGTTTCTTAAGCACCAGCTGGCGTCGGGTGCAAAGATGGATAAGGTATGATCCAGTCCCTGCCTTCGGGTACCCGTGGTCTCCCGGGAGACAGAAGGAGGGAGGTTTTCAGGACAGCGTGGTGAGGGCCAGGATGCAGGGCTGCAAAGTGAGGGCCTCCCTCCAGAAGAGGTACCCACGTCTCAGCCAGGACGTCTTGCAGGCCAGAGCCTGGGAGAACCATGCCTCCCAATTAGCCTTCTCCAGCCTGAGAATCACCTGGGGAGGGTTAACCCAACACCGATGCCTGTGCCATCTCCGTTTGAGGAGTGGGGTGGGCGGGGGAGGGCTGGCTGCTGGTGGTTTTAAAAAGCATCCAGGTGATTTCCTTGTGCAGCCAGGACTGAGGACCATGACTTTAAAGCAGACTTTCCCGGGTCTGCTATGGCCTCCAGCAAGGACCAGCAACATAATACATGGGGTCCAATGCCAAGGGAAAATGTGATGCCCTTTGTTCAGAAAACTGTTAAAGGCTTCAAGACAGCCACAGCAAAGCACTGAACCAACTGTGGGACCCTTCTGAGCCCTGGGTGCACGCCCACAAAGCAAGCCCTCTCCCAGCTTATCGTTTCCCCAGCAATCGCCTTAGAAGGACCCACAACCAACTTCTCATCCTTGGTGACTCTCTTGAGTAGAATCATGGGCTGGCTCCTCAGGACAGCTGGCCCTCCACTCCTCAGAACGAATGATGTCCTCTCCAAAGCAGGAGGCAGCAGGGAAAGAGCTGGGCTCTTTGCACACCTGCTCTCCTTCTCGGAATGACCTCATGCTTCCTCAGAGTGCCATGTGTGCTGGCATCTGGCTGCCAGCCCAACCTCGCATCTGTCACTGCACCATCAGTCCCCTTCTTTAGCCCACCCCTACTCCACAGGGGCCAACCAGGGGAACCCAGTCTGCTGCTTGATTCCCTGGCAAGTGTTGGTCACTAATGGCTATTTCCCAGTTGGAGTTGAAATCTTACAGAATGAAGAGGTGAAGAGAAGTTGGATCCTTTCTCCAGCCAGCCCACAGGATGGAAAATTCCCATTGTGGGCTGTGGTCAATTGTCATTTTACAAGGTTTCTGGAAACTGCACTACCAGCTACTGTCCATGACACCTACGTAGCCCTGTGCAGTGGACAAAGTGGCCACAGGGCTGGTGCCCTCTGCTTGTCAGCTGTGTTTGGGGAGCCTCTGGCTCTGCCTGCACCAAAAATTTGCCACCAGATACAGGCTGTGCCTTGGACAGGACGTCCTCTCTTATTTACACTCTTCATTTCTGTCCGGTTGACTTCACGCCTGGAAGGCGGGGCTTCGTAAAGAGTGGGTTTTTGGAAAGAAGCAAAGCATTTATGTAGGCAGGAAGGACAAAAAAGCTTATTTATCTTTGCTCCCTCCCCAGTCTTGAGCCAGGCCCCCACAGGCAATAAGTAGTTAATAAATATTTACTGAATCAAATCACCTCATAAATTATCCCAGACTTCCAGAACACTTAAGACCAAACGCTCATTTTATGGATGAGGGCACAGGGCCCTAGAGAGTGGATGCCCTCAGTCTGAGCTCTAAGAAGGGTGGACGCACTGGCTGCACATTAGAATCCCCTGGGGAGCTTTGACAGTTAATGGTCAGCCTGCACACATGGTCAATGAAATCAGAATCTTGGTGGGTGGAGCCCGGGCGCAGTTATTAAAGCTCTGCAGGTGAACCCAGGTGACCTGGTTGCAGAGCCCTGCCCTCAGAGGGAGGGAGAGGCAGAGCGTACACCTGGGGACCAGGCCAGAGAGCACTATCCGTGCCCCTGCTCGCTACCCACAAACAGGGGTGTCTGTGAGGTCGCAGCAAGGGGGCTTTGAGGGAGAGTTTGCGGGTGGACATCTTTGCGGACATGCATTGGTGAGAGAGGCGCCTGGTGTATTAATGCGCGTTCATGTCGTGTCTACCTGGCCCTGCTGAGGAACTGGCACTTCGGCTGGAAGGCGCGGACAGGCTGAGCGGCAGGGACTCTCCCTGAGACGGCCCTGAGCCATGACCCCGAGAAAGAGAGGGATTTGCTCAGAGTCCCACCGCTCCGGGGGAGCTGGGACTAGACCGGACCCCTGAGCTCCACACTCAGTTTTCTTCAGACTCCTGCTGCCTTCTTGTAATCAGCAAGGGTGCTGAAACATGTGTGGATCTTAAAATCTCTTGAGGTCGATTACCTGGCAGCAATTTCTTTTAACGTAATAATTCAGAGTACATAAATTAGAAAGCCTAGAATGATTCTTGCTCCCGTACCCATCATGAGATACCCGGCCATCCGCTCAGGGCTCTGCTTATCCGTTCTCCACCCACTCCCCAATCCCAGACATCATACTGCTTCATCCGATTCTCTAAAGGATTTAAAGGACTCTTTAAAATCATAGTCGCAATACCATTTTCACACCTAAAAAATAATTCCTTCATATCATTAAATATCCAGTCAGTGTAACTGTCTCGTTATTTATTTTTACAGTTTATTTACTCAAATAAGGACCCAAACAAGGTTTATACATTGCATTTGATTAACATGACTCTGAAGTCATTTTTAGTCTAGAGTTTCATCATTTATGAGCTACAATACTTCAATAGAGAGAAACTTTCCCTCGTCAACTGTTTAGCCTGGGATACAGTTCATACAGGAAAGGAAAGTTAAACGCTAAGTTCTTTTCCTTTAGATATCAGATTTCGGAATAAAGACTTGGTTACCTAGCATCCTCCAAATGTATCAACGTGTTATTTATTTATTTATTTCGAGTATCATTAACTCTTGGCTTTTACCGTATTTGACATATTTCCATCTGTTTGTTATCATTCTTACTAATGCTCAAATTGTCCGTCTTTGGCCAGTGGGAACTTCCTTAAGCCGGCTCCTTTTGACCTGAACTTGATGGTCTGAAAGCCTCCTCGCTTCCTGGTATCTCAAGATGTCCAGGCTCACGATCTACCGGTGCTGCCCCAGACCTGGAATCAGCCATTTGTCCAAGAACCTCTGGTTCCTTTTAATGGTAAATGGTTTTCCATTATCTGGGCATGAGGGTGCTCATTGCTGCTGGTTGGCCATTATTTCTAGCATTTTCAATGGATAGAACTAGCAAATAGCTCTCTTCTTTGTTTTTTGTTTTTTTTTTTTAAGACCAAATACATCATGAATTCATACTGATTATTTTTAGTTCAAATTTAGGATTATGAGGATTTTAGTTAACTTTTAAAATTTTATATTTACGTATCTTTTCTTTTACAATGAAAATCTTGGTTCCTAGCAACATTATCATAATTATTTACATGCTTTATCTTACAATAAATGCAATAATTTCAGAAAATAAACTGATATTATTACTAATAATATGGCAAAAACAATTTAAGATTTTTTGTTGTTCCTTTTGTCTTTAGAATGTATACTGTTAAGAATATACATTATAATTACCTGAAATAATTTCTCTCTGCATAAACTTGATATGTTAGGTTCATTTACTTCATTTTCCCTTTGATTTTTAGAAATTGCTTTATTTTTAATTTTTATAATTATGTAAAACATTAACTTGGTTCCAAAGTCAAGCATATAGCATAAAATAAGGTATATTTAAAGTGGTCCAGTTTCCATCCAAGTCCCATCCATCATGTACCCTCTCTCCCCCTGTATGTTGCCATTTTACTTTTAGAATTTGTATTTTTAAATTACTTTTAATGAATTAGTTTTTAAGATAAGAATGTGTGTGTATCTGTATGGTTTCACCTTCTTTGATAAAAGGTAGCAAAACTATACAGGTTGTTCTCCACCTTTCTTTTCTCACCTAATGTAGTATTCTGGAGAAAAGTCCCATAGCAGTGCATGTAGATGTTCATCATGCCTCTGTGCAACTGCACAGAACTCAATCATATAATCACATGGAATATTCAGTTATCCCCACCATGGACATTTAGGTTGCTTCCAGTATTTTGTTCCTACAAATAGAGCAACAATGAAGAGTTTTGTGCATGCATCTTAAAATTTATTCTGGCCAGTGTGTTTTTGGGTAGATTTCGAGAAGTGGGATTGTGGGTGAAGGGTAACTTCATAACAATTACGTTGGATATTGGCAAATTCTCCTCCACAGGTGTAGCTGGAGGAAGTGAGGTTAGTTGGACAAGGCTTCTTAAGGATGCACATTTTGAGCCAAGTTTCTACTTTTAAGATTTCAGAAGCTATATATTTTGGTAAATCATATATCATCAATCAAAAATGATTTAATTCTTGTCCAAAACAGTCTAATTATTTCCCACAGGTGAATGGGTAGGCATCTCAAATGTTTTTTGTTGTTCTTTTAAATTTGTAAATTTCTGCACTCAGGTTTAGTTTAGAACAAGATCCTTTCTGAATGACTTCCAAGGAATCACCATTAAGAATTTATTGTGCAAAAAGAATGGATAAAATGCTGGACTAAACACTGTCTGGGATAAGAGAAATATGAGACATCCTTATCTTGGCTTTCCAGAAGCTTATAATCCCGCTGAGGTGATACGACTGAAAAACAACTATAACGTAAGATAGTACGTAATACAGTCAAGCGAGAGCTGCAGAGAAATCTCACCATGACAGGAGGACATTTCAAGCTAGATTGATCAAGAAAAGCTTCAAGGAAAAAGTGCGACTTGACTAAACTTGGGCTGGTGAAGGAAGTGTGTCTCACCTGGGAGGGATATAAGCAAAGGTGGGGAAGGGCAAGGGGGCACATGAGGTTTGGGGAATCAATGGGGTTTGGGCCACCAGTTACGTTGATGTGAAAAGGTTCACACTTGGAGACAATCCTGGGAACGAGGGTAGGCTGGGTTGGAAGGACTGGGATAGGTAGAGTCTGGACTGCCCGACAGTCAGCAGGAAGCCACTGAGGGTGGTGAGAAGGGGGTTTCCATGATTAAACTGGGGTCTTGGTGAGATCACCTGGGTCCAGTGTACTGAGATTGGCATGCGGAGGACTTGGAGCAGGGAGAGCTGATAGGAGGGTCCCAGACTTGCCAGATTTAAGGCACTAGGAAGGAAGAGCTGCCTCTGAAGAGGAGGGCACAGGTGGGGGTAACAACCTGACTGTCAAGGCAGGCGAAGGAGAGAGGGTGAGACTGCGAGATTCTGCACCTGCAGTGCTGGGAGGATGGGAACTGCATCAGCCAACAGGAGAGACATCGGAGCTGCAGTATTTATACTTCAACAGATTTCCCATGGAAAGAAAAACACTGTCAATACTGTCTTGCTTAATTAAGTCTGGGTGATCTGGGTGGAGGCAATGACTGAAGAAATCAGATGGACCGTTGATGAGATTGTCCAGGCACAACTATGGAGAAGCCCTGGGTTCCCAAGTATCCCCTGCAGTTGGTGGAGAAGGCTGCCGAGGCTCTTTGTGTCTCTCATTGTGCAGGGGTCAGGGACCCTCCCTGGAAATCATGCTGATTTACTCCCAACCCCACTGGGAGGTTTGGGAAATTTCATAGTTGAGGTGGGCATCTGGCCATCCGGCATCATTTCATGCTATTCTTAATAACAGTCCTCATTATTAATGACTCACGTTAATGACCACGTTCAGACCCTGTGTTCCAGGAGAACAAACTCCACCCCTGGCTCCAGGGGGTGGCGAGTAACCGAGGGACATAACCCACATCGTATTTCTGGGCAGGTAAGTGGTTCAGGAATGAGCGCTGAAGCCCAATGTAGGACTTTTGTTGAGCCACTGGGGAAGCAGTCTCTCTGGCTCCTTCCCAGTAGACTTGAACCTGAGAGGATGTAGGGCTGAAGTGACTGCAGGCATCAAGTCACCACATGGATCCTGTGAATCAAGTCAGCATGGTCAGGAGAGCACAAGTTGTCTCTCAGTAATTTACTTTAAAAATGTTTTGGCATGAAGAGTGTATTGTGTGTATAGATAGCTTGTGTTCATCCTAGGGCTTACTAGCTGGCATTTGAAGTACTCTCATCAGAAATCCAGCCTCCACAGGAAGTTGCTTAAGCCCTTTATATAATTTTTCAGTGAAATGAGTAATGTGGAAGACAAGTAGGTGGCTAGAAAGACTATGCTCTCCTCTCTTTCCTTTGCATAAAGAGAACATAGAAATCCTGCCAGCCTGATGGACCAGTCCTTGAAGACAGCTCTCGGAGTCTGCACTTCTCTGGTCCTGCACTTCTCTGGTCCCTTTCCCAGAGAATGACATTGTGGGCTCCCCTCAGAGTGCATCTTTCAAAGTGCTCGTTGGAGAACCTCAGACAGAGTGGAGCATTACAAAGCTTACAAGAAGAGGTTCTAGAGGAGAGGAAAAATAATTTTCCTTCTACCCTTCTGAGTTCTTGGCTGAGACCTCTGTAATAAATGACATATTAACAAGAGAAAAACAAACAGAAATTTATTAACATGTATCCCTCATGTGCACACGGGAGATACCCAGGAAAAACTGAGTAGCTTCCCAAGGTGGTTTAGAATTCAGGCTTAAATACCATCTTAATAGAGAAAGAAGAGGGGGGATTTACTTTTGGGGGAGAGTAAATGATTTTTAGGCAAGATGAATGGGCACTTAGAATAGATGGGAGGTATGACATTTTGTGACAAAGTTTGTCTGAGTGTGGTGTTGATGTCTAGTCTCCTGTGACAGAGTCAATCTCCCTTGGTGGATGAAACATTGGGGAGGGGGTTTATGACAACTGAGCTCCTTTTGGAGGATCTGTCTTTAGGCAGATAAGGGGCGTTCAGAGAAAGCCTCTCCCTGCATTTGCTGTTTTCAAGTGCCTACAGCTCAAAATAAATAGACCAAAGTGGCATATTTTGGGGGCATGTCCTGAACTCCTGCAACCTTATTTTGGGGTGGCATATTCTGCTACACTTCAGTCCCATGAGCTTTGTGTGTGTGTCTGTTTGCTAAGTATGTTTTTATACATTCGTCAGGTTTGGGTCCAAGATTTGCTTTCATCATTATACACTCCCTGACAGCAAGGGGGTGGTGCAGAGTCCCATTTATCTCTTAAAGCTGGTGGAGCTGATATTCACCATAAGAACCCACACTGTGGCATGACCAAATTGCCCACAGGGCTGAACTGAGAGAGGGAGGAAAATAACACTGACGACATTCATCAAGCCCTGAATTCAACTGCGGCCCATGGACTTTTTCAATTACTGGAGGCAGTACTTTCCCTTTGGCTTAGGCCTTTTTTTTTTTTTTCGGTGAGGAAGATTGGCTCTGAGCTAAGATCTGTTGCCAATCTTCCTTTTTTTGCTTGAGGAAGATGGTCCCTGAGATAACACCTGTGCCAATCTTCTTCCGCTTTGTATATGGGATGCCACCACAGCATGGCTTGATGAGCAGTGTGCAGGTCTGCGCCCGGGATCCGAACCTGTGAACCCTGGGTCGATGAAGTGGAGCGGGCGAACTTAACCACTATGCCACCTGGCTGGCCCCGGGCCTTTTTTTCTTAACAGCTGTGAAAGAGAGTCATAACTGATCAGCTCTTCCTAATACTACATATAAGGCTATAACAATGTGGAAAAACAAAGTAACACCCATAACCTCTGGTTTTTGTCATTCCTGCAAAAACAGAAACGTAACAGACGTGCAAACTCTGTTTAATTCACTCCACTTTATTTGGGGATCTATATTACAGAAAACACAACTCACAAACATACCAGTGGACACTGAAAACTAAGGCCATTCTGTGAGTTATTTTTAAAACTTGGTGTTTCGTATATAATGATCTTTTAAAAAATAAATTACCAAAACCAAGATTCTCTTCTGAATTTAAGGTAGGTACAAGACAACGTTAGAGCCATATCTAATCTGAAGCTCGTCATGTGACAAGACCATTTTCGTTTCCACAGCGTAAGTTACAGCTCTAAGGCAACCGCCCTCAGCATCAAGCTCTCTTCTCCAGGTGCCATCATAAAGCAGTGTTCACCACAGCGACCAGTGTTTATAAACCACTTTCCTCCCAATGAGTAGCAAAAAAGAGAATTTTACCTAAGAAACACATTGCAGAATTCTTGGAATAAGAAAAAGAAAGGGAACCATAACTAAGGCACTGAAAGCACATTATTTATATAAAGAAATGTAAACAATTTAATACCACAGGCTCCCTCCAGTAGAGTCTCTATTATAAAAGTGCACAAGGGCATCGTGGTTGGGCCAGAGCTTGAGTCCAGATGAAACGGGCATGTCTTCCTTTCTGCAGAATTCAGCCTTGGCTACCAGGCACGATTTCTGACGTGGGACTGCGGAAGTAACTAACTTCAAAGTGACTCAAGAGCAAGCTGTTATTTCCCCCCAATCTGTGTTTTAATATAAGAAACAAGCAAGGATTTTATGCGGAGTTGTAAATTACGGGCTCTAACATTTATTTTTCTTTTAGTCTTTCACCACTTTCTTCTACGGAATTGCACAATTATGTGGCTTGTTCATCAAGGATGCCTGGGGAAGAACTTGTGGCACAGTCAGTGCTTTTCCTGGGAGGTGCATATGTTAGTATAATGGTTCACGTCCCATATAAACCACGTGTGCTTTACTTACATTTCCCAATGGTAAGGATTTAACAATTGGAGATACAGCACTGTAAACATCTCAAAGCCCATTGAGTTTACCTTCAAAGGACGGCGAGGGTGTCGAGTAAGAGGGTGTCTAGATGCAGCGAGACAAGCAGCTGCTCTGAGCCCAGAGGGATGAAGCTGGAAGGTGTGGAGGGGATCACTCCTGACGCCAGCACAATACTGAAGCTAAATGAATTTCTACTTGACATTTTGTTATCAATCTTAGACAGCTCTAAGTTCCAAATCATGTATATTTCTTTAAAAGTTTTTGAATACGAAAAAGATAAATGTGTAGCAAAACACAATTATAATTTTAAAGAAGTCCTATTGCAATAAAACCAAAAAACTTTTTTGAAGTCATCATTTCTTATTCTTAAGGCAAGTACAATGTCTATATTCCTCAGTTTTAGTGCTTATGAAATTTGGGAAGGTAAAAAAAGTTTGCATTTTATCTTAAACATGTGTTTTATGATCAAAAGAAAACATTTTTTAAAAAAGAAAAAAGGTTTCCCCTCTTCCCGGTTTCAGCGAGTTAAACAGGACATCCCATTAAATGGAAGTTAGACCTGGAACAAAGAGCCGGGAGAAGCTGGAGGAAGGGCAGAGGGGCTACCTTAGAAACACCTGTGGGGCAGAAAACACAGCTTTTCTTTTACCCAGGACAAATGCAATCCTGATTGTTAAACTATTTCTGTGTTTCCAAATACAACCAAAGGAAGTCTGAGAGAAACCTAAATTAGAAACCTCTTTTATTAAGGAAAAAAAAAAGTAAAAAAAAAAAAAAAAACCTTAAAAATCAGTTAGCTGGGTTTGGAGCAGATGTGCATAATAACTAATTAGTAGCTCCTGGCACGATTAAAACCAGCCTTGAGGGAGCAGTTAAATATCGGTTGGTGCATTTCAATAGAGGCACTAGTTAGTACTCTTCCAATAAAAATGATGTGTCAACAGTGTTCTGCCACAACCAGTACTTTCTGAAAGAATCTGCTCGGTGAGTTCAGTTCACGATGTGCTTACCTTTCATGGCAATGCACGTTTCAATTATTGGCTAAAAGTCACTGTCGAGCAAAACTGAGATGTAATTAAGGAGAAGGCATTCATGCCAAACGAGTCCATAAAGCAATAAACAGCTTTTGAGGCTGGTTCAAGGCAAGAGAAAAGCTGACAGGTTTGCTCAAGACTTTTAACTGCCTCATATTTTCTGCTGCTCTGACCAGCATCCCCATCACATGACAAAAACAGTAGTGCACAGCCCCAGTAGAGAGGAAACAAGGACCACACAGTCCTTTTGCCTCAGACGGTGATGGGTGCTGTTGGTTTCCTAGATTTTCCATTGAATCCAAATGATAGGAATATTTAGGCCAACAATTGGTCAAAAGTGGGTTTAAATTTCACTACTGAAAGAGGAAGACTGGGACTACACGAGAGAGAGATCCCTTGCTATCATTAAAAAAGATTCATTTTTGTGTTTTCATTTTGGTTTTAAGAGTAAAATCTGTCAAGGTTACAAAGGTTGACTAATTTAGGATAAACCATTACTACCCTGTCTGCAAACGGTGTTGCTGTTGTTTTAATGGCAGAAGTTAGATTCCCATACACATGTAGAAAATATAATAACCTTCCTTTTTGGGGCAGGTTTTAAAGAAATATTTCAAAAGACACAACTTCAAAAGAGAGTTTCTGACTGCAATAACAGAACATTCATCTACGCTTTCCTTTAAGTGACTTGATGTATATCATTTTTAACACAAATAAGCTACACCTGCCAACAAGCTGTAACGAAACCAACGCTAAGCATGCAAGATTAAGTAGAAGCGAGGAACTAAACCGTACTAATTCCTATCTTTAAAAATTCAAATTAGGGGCCTGCCAGGTGGCTTAGCGGTTTGTGCGCTAGGCTTCAGCAGCCCAGGTTTCGCAGGTTTGGATGCCGGGCGAGGACCTATGCACTGCTTGTCAAGCCATGCTGTGGTGGCGTCCCATATAAAGTAGAGGAAGATGGGCACGGATGTTAGCCCAGGGCCAATCTTCCTTAGCAAAAAGAGGAGGACTGGCATTGGGTGTTAGCTCAGGGCTAATCTTCCTCATCAAGAAAAAAAAAAAATTCAAATTAAAGTTTCTAAGTGGAGAGCCTGTGGTTGCTCCCTGAGACATGTTCAGGTCTTATTTTCCACATGAAAAAAGGGCACAGGTGGTCTTCGGACGTCTAGGTCAGCAAGAGGCTAAATGCCAAGATTTTATGAATAATGAAGGGCTTCTCATCAAAATGTGTGGTCAGTTTAAGGACAAGGGATGTCTGCTTTCTGGTCTCAAGGAAGGATTCGATGGTTTGATTGGCACAGAAAGGAGTGTGGGGACAGTGCCGAGGGACGGAGCCAGAAGGAAGGGCCCTCACCTCAGACTCAAGTGCCAGCACTTGATCTGGGCCAGCGCTCATGAGCCCCACGTCTGTCTCCTGCCCGGGGAGTCTGTTAGGAAACAGAATTGGGCCTTTAAGAAAATCTTGTGTGTACCTCGTCTGTGAACAGCCTGATGATTGTGTAGTAATCTTCTGGCCTGAGTTATTTCATAGCAATCATTCCCTGCTATGTGTATTGAAATTACATTCAGAGATTTAAAAAAAAAAACTGTGTGTAGCAATATCTTTCCACAAAACTAAGTGCAAAATATCCTTAACAAGTAATGATGGTAGTAAGAAATATTTGACAGTCATGCAAAAAACGCATCTCAGTTTACAAAGGCTTAGAACACTTCCAAAATATCCCCTAGGTTTTTATACCACGAAACTTATAACCTTACTCATTTTTCTTTGCATTTAAATGTGGCTGTTTGTGTAAAAAACGGTAACATGCAAGTTCGATGATCTCCAGTCCACCAAATATTCTCTCTTGCAGCACGAAGATGACAATGGTGATTATAAAATACCACCGAACAAGACTGTACAAATATATGAGTAGGCACATTGCAGGGCTGAACAGGGTCCAATAGAGTATCGAGAGCAACTTGACCACAAGGACCCTGAGCTCAGACTTGCAAGGTGGAATTACAGTCTGTCCAGTAAAGTAAAAATTCTTCTCCCCTTGGTAGAAAGAGCGCAGCCTCTCTTCTTTTTCCTCCCACCGCTTGTGGCACCAGAGCTGGAGGTCCTCCTTGGACGTGGGGAGGGTGTCTATGGGGTATCGGTGGACGTGGAAGTGGATCTCCTTGGGAAAGTCCCCATAGACGAGGTGCCTCTCTGTCTGAGGAATGTTGTGAGGGTATGCCACTGTGATGTCATGGACAGCATCAAGGTTCTTACCTAGGTTTTGGAAAAGATAAAAATACAGATTGAGTAAGGATCAATTTGGGCAGCAATGCTGATTCACACTGCAAGGCAGAACCAAAAACAGGAAGAAATCAGGACAGAGTGAACCCTGGGGGACAAACAGGGCTATAAATACTGGTGTTCCTGGGCACTTGGGTCAATATTTACCAGTCATTTTTAGTTTTTTATCTGCTTGCTAATTACCTTCAAGACCTCTAGAAAGAAATTATCTTCATTCGTAGAAACAGTAATCTGCCATTCTAGAACTAAGTGGACAGGCACATTAAGTTGGATTTGAGACAAGAATAAAAGAGCAGAAGATTAGCCCTTCTACACCAACGGGATTTGCTGCTTTGATACCTCCTTTTAATACACCCTTTTCTCCAAAGAAAAACACAAACTTTCTCACCTTTAACCCAATATTACCACGACAGCTACTGAAAAGAAAAACTCAGAATCAGATTTCATCAAGTGGTCAGAAACACACAACTTCCACATGAGTTTTTATTTTTAAAAACAAGTCAACTTCAAGTCCGAGTAAGATCCTGACCAGACAGTATACCATCACCCTTAGCAATCTCATGATTAACTACTTTGGGGTTAAGTGTTTTCAGCGAAGTCATTTGCCAGATGCTGGAGAGAGAGATGCATAAAACATGGTCCCTAACCTCACTGAAGAGTTCACAACAGACTCAGGGAGACAGGCATGCGTGGTGCCCTAAATAAACTAGACAGGCTTATGGAAGAGGGTAGGTGAGGGGTGAGGGGGCTGGCTTGGCAGGTGGAGTGGTGGCAGAGAACGTCCGGCAGGGAGCACAATGGGGCTGAGAACACTAAAAGTAGGCTGAGGCATACGGGATAGGCCCTCATTGTCAAACTTTAGAGTCTGAACTCAGTTCTGCAGGTGGTAGAGAAACACCTTAAATGGTGGAGAACACTTAAGGGTTCTTAAACAGAGGAGGGACCAGAATATGTTACATTTTAGTGAGGATTACCTTGGAGGCAGTGACAAGAATGGTTTGGAGAGGACCAGGGCAAGAGAGGTAGAAAGAGTAATTTGATGGTCATTACAAGGAAGGAAAGGCAAGAAATGAAGAGGAGGTAGGAGCCAAAGGAAGTGACATGTTCAAAATTTTACAAGGAAGAAGTGATGTGACACAGCAGTCAACAGATGTAGGAGGACAGGGTGGAATGAGCCCAGGTTTGTTTCTGGCTCAGGGTACTTGAATAGATGGTGGGACCTCTGAGATTAGAAATGTAAATGGAGTGTTAGATCTTCAAGGAATCAAAAGAATCACCTAATCGAACCCTGTATACAAGGCCCAGAGAGGTTAAATTTTTTGCCCAAAGGCGCACAGCATGTTGGTGCATACTCGCTGAACGCTGCTTTCTTCCATACCATGCTACTCGTACCTTCAGTTAAGAGACTTTTGATGTGGACTTTGATGTGTTACAGACCTACATGATGCAGGCAGAATTAATCTGTGGTGACAGAAATCAGAAGCGGTGGCCTATGCGGGTGGAACTGATTGGGAGGGAGCATGAGGAAATTTTCTGGGTGGCAGGAAACATTCTATGTCTTCATTAGGGCGTGGATTACATCAAATTGTACACTTAAGACCTGTGCATTTCATTCTATTTAAATTTTACTTCAATATTAACTTCCCCACCTTATCTCACCAGGTTTACCCTTTCTACTGAACCTGTTAGGTTGTATGTTTTTATTTTTTTCGTGAGGAACATTAGCCCTGAGCTAACATCTGTTGCCAATCCTCCTCTTTTTGCTGAGGAAGATTGGCCCTGGGCTAACATCCGTGCCCATCTTCCTCCACTTTACATGTGGGATGCCACCACAGTGTGGCTTGACAAGCAGTTCGCTGGTCCGTGCCCAGGATCCGAACCTGCACAACCCAGGCTGCTGAGGCAGAGCGTGCGAACTTAACCACTACGCCATTGGGCCGGCCCCTACTTATTTTTTTTTTAATGATTCTTTCAGTCTTCTGTAAATGTTTACCGTCAGTCTCCTTTACTCTGTGATATACTTCAGAGTAAGGATCAGGTTTCAATTTGGTTTCATAACTGTCTTATAATTAGCCCTTAATAAGAGCTATGTTACAAAAAATGAAAATACCTACATCGAGACTTAGATTCAAAATTGGAGGGACAGTCTTTTAGGGATGCTGTACACTGTTTACATGAGAGTAGAGTAGGTGCAAGGAAAGGCTCGTGGAAGAAGGCTCCAGTGGAGCTGGATCTGAAAGCCTAGAAGAAAGACTAGGCCAGACCTGTTTGGCTCCAGAGGAAAGAAGTGGGTCCAGTGGTTAGAAGCCACAGGGAAAAGCTTTCTAATAGAGCTGTCAAGAGGGCACGTATTCACCATTTGAGAAAAGGCTGGCTGGCCACCTGCCTGGTATGTTATAGCAGGAATTCACACACCGGAGACTGGGCCTCTGATCAAGCATCAAACAGAGACCTGCTCTTTCACTGGCACCCTGAGCATGACACATCAACTACGACGGGGATATAAGGTCTTTCCGTTAACTTGCCCACATTAAAAATCAAGCAACTTTGGGGCCGGCCCCGTGGCTTAGAGGTTAAGTGCTCAAGCTCCGCTGCTGGCAGCCCGGGTTCAGATCCCGGGCGCGCACCGACGCTCCGCTTCTCCGGCCATGCTGAGGCCGCATCGCACATACAGCAACTAGAAGGATGTGCAACTATGACATACAACTATCTACTGGGGCTTTGGGGAGAAAAAGGGAGAAAAAAACGAGGATTGGCAATAGATGTTAGCTCAGGGCCGGTCTTCCTCAGCAAAAAGAGGAGGATTGGCATGGATGTTAGCTCAGGGCTGATCTTCCTCACAAAAAAAAAAAAAAAAATCAAGCAACCTTTTGTCTATTAGCATTAATGACGACTATCCTGTTCCAGGACAGCGAACTTTCCCTTGACTCTACATGCTAGTTCAGTACTTCAGTGCATCTTCTACTCGCAGACCTCAGAGCCCATTCAGTTATGCCCAGCCAGCACAACCACAATCCTCGTTCTAGTTGCCTTACCTCAACTCCATCTACCCTCTTCCCACTTTCTCTCACAACGGAGGAAACGAGCTGTCTTCACCTTTTGTCACTTGTCATGCCACTTAGCTTCTGATTCAGAACAGACTCCACATTTCATTTACTTTCAAAACTCCTCTGCAAACAACATTTCTGCTTCTACCTTCTGCCCAGACCCTTCTCCTTCGTCAAGGTTACTGGTCTCATCAGCCTCTCTTGTTCACAGCCCTGGACAGTCTCCTTCCCCAGGCAGCTCCCACCATCTCCCTACTCAGTCATTCGCCACCACTTCTCACAGCTCATCTTCAAGAGCTGCTCATATGGCCCAGCCTTTCTTCTACAGGTGGTTCTCAATGCTGACTGAGCAAATACAGTCATGTATTATTACAAATTGGTATCAAAATGGTATACTAGTAAGTTACTTACTATACTAATAAGAAACTAAACTGCCCCTTGCTTTCTGTTTTCTTCTTGACAACCTGTAGGGTAAGGGGTGTGTGTCTGTCTGTGTGTGTGTCTGTTCAGTATATAAATAGCAAAGTTTGAGACAGTGATGGTATCACTTACAGAAATGTTCCTAAGTGAAAAAGTCTAGATTCATTGCAGTGCAGAGCATGGAGGGCTGTGGAAGCAGATTGCCTGGGTTCAAATCCTAGCTTTGCCTCTTATTAACTGAGTAAATTACTTAATCTCTCTGTGACTGACTTAGTTCCTGTATCTACAAACTACCTCACAGGGTTGTTGTGAGGATTAAATGGGATAATAGATGTAAAAACACATAAAACAGGATCTAATACTTAGTAAGTGCTCAATAAATGCTAGCTGCTGTTATTATTATTGAATCATAATGTTGTCATGTTGGGCTCTAACCTGTCTCTCTAACTTGAGCTTCTATTATCAGTCCACTCATGCCAGCATGGTATTTGTGGGGAAAATACCGCATTCAACACTGGCCAGGGCACTATTTGCCTGGGCCCCAAAGACACCAATTATGGGCTTTGTGTCTTCTACTCAAGACAAATGTTCAAACTATCGTTTCACAAAACTGCCAAGACATTCCTTCTGCCTCAAATACACAGCTTCTTTCCCTGAAATATTTTATCTCAACTCTCTTCAAAGTCCAGCTCAAATCCTAACGGTTCTGAGAAGAGCTTTCTTCATGTGTCTGGGCCCAGAGTGGTTTTGCCCTCTCTGAATGCTTCCGGCACAGGCACTGATGTGCTCATTTGGGCACTCACCTGCCATCCTGTACCAAATTACCAGACGCTCACCGAAACCCACAGTCTCCAAGGGAACCACAAGTACCTTAAGGGCGGGACCATGCCTTTGCCTCTTTAGAACCTTAGTACCTACCATAATGTCCTGCACTTAAAGAGGTTCCAGAAATGCTTATTTGACCAATATTTTTATGGTCTACTATCTTCTCATCTAAAAATGCAGCAGGGAATTATAATGTCTTCTACATGAGGTTGTTATAACAATTTAGTGAACTAATGCACATAAAGCTCTTTGCATAGTGCTGGACACATAGCAAGTTCCTAAATGTTAGCATCTACTACAACTTCTATATTCAGTTAATGAGACTGACTTGCTCCACTGGAACTTTTTCAACGTGGGTTCTATGAACTCTTGGTCTCAAATGAATTACAACAGTCTTGGGTGGGGTGGTGGGGTGTCACCTTACCAAAAGGCAATATTCCAAAAGTTTCTAATAAATTGCTTGTTTGGAATTTTGAACTTTGGAATGGTATAACTCAACATAATTAAAATACTATCTATTTACATTATAAACAAGAGCAACATTGTAATGTTAGGAACTATGAAAGACAATAAAGTGGACAAGGGAGAAGACAGCTCATACCTTGTCATCATTTCCCTGAGTGGCGCTGGATCCTTAAGCATCACAGAGACCCAGAAATGTATTAATGCCAGAGTGAGAGAGGAGGAAATGGAGAAAGCCTTTTATACCTGGAAATGTCTTGATAATTTTTAAACTATATATTAAGTAAAACGTCTCCAGACAACACCAAGCCACATGTAACTCTTTACTGCTAATAGAACAACTTAGTTCTCACATCATCCTATCAAGACCTCCTGGCCCCATGGCCTCTCGCCCAGGGGAGCCATTACTACCAGACAAGTTAGCTTCTTCCTGGAAGGTAACAGGTAAGGGGTGAGCATGGCTTGCAGGGCTTGGTTCATACATAAGTGACAATAATGAAATCGATATTCAAAAGTTGAGAAGTGTTTTTATTTCATTTACCAATTTATAATAAGGCTAAAATAATGCAATAATAGATTAAGAAAAGAGAAGTTTCTGCAACTACAAAGGATTTATACTGCTTTAAATCTTTTGGTATGAAAACAATATATTTTTAAATATGCAAATTAAGATGGCTGCCATCAGTAAAAGCCATTTTTAAAAGATCTCATTGCTTTTTAGATAGCATCTAAATTTGTAATTTAAACTATCAAGCCACTTGTCATCTGCCTATAAGGGGCTTAGAAACTGAATCTGTTCTGTTACCGATACTGTCTCCTGGCAAGTTTCATAGTTTACTGTTATTTTGTCAAGTCACTATTCTGTTAGAACACCCATGCTCACTTGGGCCCGTAGATCTTTCTTTTTCTCTGGAAGAATAGAAAAGCACTTAATATTTCAAATCTTAATTTTTAGTCTCAGACTGAGACTGAGGGAATTTTTAATACTTTAGTCACGTTTAAGTGACCAACAGAATTTTACAAGGTAGACTGGAATTTACAAATGTAATACGCAGTAGGGAGCATCTCCAAGCATATCGCGTTGAGCCCATGATTATGAGAAGAGTCCTACTTGATATGAAAAGCTCCCTGGGAATGGGAGGCAGCCAAATCTTTACACATTTGTATGTCTAAAATGAAAGAACTGAGAGAAGAAATCCTGGTTTGTCCATGGTTGCGAAAGATCAGATCCAATTATATAGTTCAGTGGCAGAATAACAGAAATATAAGCTTTTTTGTTTCTTTTTAACCCAAAGTGATCTTTAATAGAGTTGATAACTGAATTTCTTCTTTTCTTTCCCCATTCCACAGTCAAATGTATGCAGAATATAAAAGATATAATTTATTTTGGATTTCATTGTAATACCTGCTTTAAAAAAATTAAAAATATACAAAAGTCTATTTCTATTAGCCAGATCTAAATCCATAAATCTACATACATATATTAGAGAGTTTTAGATAATGTAGCTTGTCATCTAAGATGCATTTGTGTTACAGGAAAATGCTGAGGCCGCTGGTTTTGTGCACTATTTTTCAGATTAAAAAAAAAATTATGCCAAGAGCATAAAAGTTGGATTTAGTAACTAGGGAATCATTCACTGTGCCATTTTAACACTGACACATACAAGTACATGGCTAATAAGCATGACAAACTGGCATTAGTCAGTACTTGAAAAACAGTTTTGAATGGACAGATTTGGATATATTTAGACTAAAAATAGCTAAAAATAAGACACCTTTCTGCTTCAAAATAAAAGGGCACGCACGAACCACTTAAAATCAACCGGTATTAAGGCTCAAACAGTACCATTTTCTTTGTTAGAGAAAATACTACTGTTACCTACTAGGAACGTTATTCATTTTTCCTTCTGTATAAGTTGGATACTTATGGAACAAAAGGTAGAGGCAGACCGCTCTGGGTCCTGCCTCTGTCAGCTCTATGACCTTGGCATATTCACTATAAGCCTCATCTGAAAGTGCAGATGCTAACAGCACCTACCTCAGAGGGCTCTGGAAAGACTCACTGGGATAAGGCCTGTAAAATGCTCAGAGAAGTGCCTGGCATGAAGTATGTGCTCAGATTCTTGTTGTTATTACTCCTCTAGGTGGGATGATCACCTACAGCACTTGAAGTGAGTTTAGGTTTAGGCTGCTACCCTTTACCCTCCTTCTTTCTCTAGACGTCCTCTTCCTTTGGGAGAAATACCAAGTCTGTTGCAGCGCACACTGTGATTTATTCTCTAATACGCCGTCCACTCCTCCCCCATAGTGTAGAAGCAAAGCTGTTTAGGGGATTGATCTTGGCTGTAGGAGTAGGCCCTAACTTATCTCCTAATATATATTCCTCTCTATCCCTACTAACTCATTCCTTAAACATTTTAAGCTAAGCATAGATATTAAATCCACTGATGGCATTCTGAATTAGAAGCTGATGATCTGTGCTCTAGGATCATTGGCCTTCTGTCCCATCTTGTTTTCTTTTTAATAAGTCCAAGTTAGTACCTACTCTTTTTCTAAGAAACAACCATCCTGGGCTTAAAAATCAACCTCCAGCTGGAAAGGTGAAACTAAAAATGGTATCCTTGTGAACAATCTTGCTTATTCAACCTGAATTTGGTTCTTATAGATAATTTCCAGCACATATATTTTCATGTTCCTATCCTAAATCTGTTGAACTTTTTGTGTTTTGTATAAATGCGTGAATCTTTTCAGTTCTGAATATTTCCTCTGATGGGCCTTAGTTCTCTGGATCTTCAAAACGAGTTCATTTTCTAGATTAGAATGAAAACATGTTGACATTTTCCAAAATTTGACAATATTGGTGCATTAATACATTATCAAATGTGAGATCTGAATAATAGTACGCACTTGCTGAGGCCAGATACATATATATATATATATATATATACACACACACATACACACACACATAAATGCATGTAAAATATATGCCTTGAAAAAAAATCTATAAACTTTTAAAAAATGGGACCATACTGTGCATACTGTTTTCTAACTTGTTTTTTCATGCATCTTTCCATCCATGCCATTAAAGATTTTCTGAAATATCATTTTATGAATGCATATTTGATTACATATATATATAAATTTAAAAAACAGATTTTTGTGTTTTCAGATATTTAAGTTGTTTCCACACAAATAACATTTAAATTGATATCTTTGTAACTAATGATAATGATTTTCTAGGATAAATTCCAGTAAGTCGAATTACTGGATCAAAGAATATGAGCACCATCACAATAACCAAAAAAAAATACCATTATCTGAAATAAAGGCAGACCTAAAGTACCCCTTTAAAAAAAAAAAAGAATATGAGCACCTTAAAAGGCTTTTGCTACATACAGGAAACTGACCCCTGGAAAGGTCAATTTAAACAAACAGAAGAAATCTACGATGGTGCTTTCTTTTTCACACTTTTACCAATGCTTGGTATTGTAACTTTTAGAAAGTTACCAAAGTGTGTCATTTTTGTTTTAATTTGTATGTCTTTGATCAGATAAAACAAGTTCATTGGCTATATACACTATATATAGCAATATCCTTGCCTGTTTTGCAAATTCAGCTATTTGTCATCTTATGGATTTGTAAGAGCTCTTAACATGGTAAAGATATTTACCCTCCATCTATCAGCTGTGTTGTAATCTTTCCTACTCATTTGGTCATCTGGCCACTACTGTTCCCCTGGCCACTAATGAGTTTATTTTGTGGGGGTTGCTGCTCTGTGTATGCAGCTTCATTTCCTTTATCCAGTTCCTATAGGCTGTTTGTCTCTTTCTAGTCAATTTAAAGCTCCTTCTTTACCAGGGATTATTAACCCTCTGGCTGTATTCTTTGTTGCAAATATTTTTACAAATACATTATCTATCGCCTTTGTTTATGGAATCTTTTCTAATACATGTGTGCATGTCTATGTGTCTATACAAGTTCATTTCTTTTTCTGTTATAGCTTTTGGATTCTTATTTTTGTCTCCTCTGCCCCTAGATTGTATGTACATGTTACATTTTTCTGTAACAAGAAAAACATTTTTTCTATTTAATTTTATAATCTAGCTTTACTTTCTTTCAATAGACATCAGTTTGTCTAGCATCCTTTATTAAATAACTCCTCTTTTCTCCACTGTTTTGAACTGCCAATGTGGTCATATATTAAGTTCTCAAATATATAGATGTCTAGTCCCCTTTCTCTCTTCTGCTCCACTGATCCGTGTTTATTCCTGCTCTAAGACCTCACTGATTTCCTTAATGACTTAATATCTGGTAAAGCAAGCCTGCCTCTGTTTTCTTTTTCATACTATACTTGGCTCCTGCTGCCAACTATTTTGCAATATAAACTTAACAGCATCTAATTCAATTCTAAAACAACCCCCCCCCACTTATCGTGAAATTGTATTTGCATTATATGTACATTATAATTTTGAAAGAATTGATGCTTTTATATTGTCATGTTTTCGTCCAAGAGGAAAGTATGCTTTTCCATTTGCTCAAATCTTATTTTATGTCTTCCAGTATGATTTGTTTTCTTCACATAGCTTCTTTGGCTCTCTTTTAAAATTTATTCCTAAATAATTTCATAATTTTTGTCATTATTGTAACAGAATATGTGTTCCTACTTGTGCTTTTAGGCAATCACTACTAGAATAAGAGAAAATCTATTGTTTGTTGTATATTTATCTTATATGTAGCCACTTTAATAAATTTTCTTATTAAATCTAGTTGAGTTTTTACCAGTCTCTTTTTGACTTTCTAGATTTTCTATCAGCAAAAACACAGTTTTATGTTCAATTTTCTCATCTTTATGGTAGTTTTTCTTAGTGCTTTCATTAGACTACCATAAAGAAAATTTATTAAATTTATTAATTAAATAAAATTTATTAATAATAAAAAGAATAGTTCTGACTTTAAGCAAAATGTAGATTTTAGTGCTTTAGCATATGAGATATTTACTGTTGAGTTTTGATAAAATACTATTATTTTAAGTAGTTCTATTTTGTTTCAGTTTGTATTAGGAATGGCTTAAGTTTTTCAAACATCTTTTCAGTATCTATGGATAGTATCAAACAGTTCTTTTTTTTTTTTAAAGAAAATATTAGTCAAACACCTGTATAAACCAAAGTATTACCTAAATATTAAAATGAAAAATATTAGAGATGCAAAGAGAAATTGAAAAATAATAAAATTATAGTGTAGGCTTCAGTATCTTTCATAATACAACTCCAGCAGATAAAAATTAAAGAAATTGAATAACTATTGATAAATCTGATTTAATAGATTTATATAGACCCATATGCCCCTCAAAAATATTTTAGAGGGCTAGTATCTATGGATCACTTATAAATATTTGATTATTTACTTGGTGAAGAAGATTTAAACACATATTGTAAAAACTGAGATTTTATAAGCCACATTCTCAAATTAAAATTCCATAAAAATAGAAATAATAAAATCCCCCTTTAAAAGAATACTTTTAGATAACCCTTGGACGAAAAATGAAATCAAAAGGAAAATTATAGGCTACCTAAAAAGGAATGAAAAAGAGAATCACTGGGATATATTGAAGGCTGTATTTGATAATAAATGCTTCATTATTAAAGAGGAAAAATGAAAAAGAGAAATTACTCATCTTGGAAATTAGGAAAAAAATCCAAGGGGAAATAGAAAGAGGAAATTACTAAAGATATAAAGCAATAATTAATGAAACAAAACTATGAAATAGTGCAAGAATAAATACAGTCATGGGCTGCATAATGACATTCCGGTCAACGATGGACCAAATATATGACAGTGGTCCCATAAGATTAGTACCATACAGCCTAGGTGTGTAGTAGGCTATACCATCTACGTTTGTGTAAGTTCACTCTATGATGTTCGCACAATGATGAAACCGCCTAGTGATGCGTTTCTCAGAACGTAGTCCGGTAATTAAGAGACATATGATTGTAAATGCAAAAGGTAGTTATTTGACAAGATGAATAAAATACTAAACTCTGTATGTGATTAAGGGAAAAAAGAGAGCATACATATTTAATATTACAGATAGCAAAGGAAACAAAATCATAAACACAGAAGAGATGAAAAGAATTATGAGAACGTGAATCTACACGAGATAAAATTGCATAGATCTGCATACTATACATACACAAACTATAGCAGAGTATGCATATACATACATACTATATATAATACTACGGATCTGCTTGACAAAAAAATTTATGTTCAATTAAAAAACCATCAAATATCATTATTCAGACTATTTTCACTAGAAAAGCAAACTGCTATGTTATTGCTGTGTAATAGGGACAAAGGACATAGGTGCTAATTTTACAGGCAGGCCAACCTAGCAGCTGTACTCACATGCCATGTCTCCTCTACTCCAGGGATTTCAGCGTATAAATTACAAAGCAAAAATAGGCAGCAATGAATAAAACAACATAATGTGCTATGAAGGGAAAGGGACAAGAGTCCTAGATCCAAATTGTTTTCATTCCCAGGACCTATTAAGCATAACTGCCAATTACACTTGTGCATCTGCAGATTGTGTTTCTGATGACATAGATTTATTTTGCCTGCTCGTTCAAAAATTCATACTCTTTGTTTTCATTATTCTTTAAAAGAAAAACATGTGCTAAAATGATGTTGAGAGAAGACATTCAAAATTAAATGTGAAAAACAAGAGCAATAACAAAATATAATTTATGTTACTGTTGGACTCAATAAATTTGTTTAGATGCTCCAAAACCCCCGGACATGGATCAATAATGGATTAAAAGATTAGAAGTGCCGGTACATGCACACTTTACTAATTTGCTGCTCTTTGAATTAAATGAGATCAGAGACAGCACATTATTGTAGTCTCTATGCTCTGACATTAGGATTGAAGACGACTAATGATGCACTTGGACGTTACTATTTATTGAGTGCCTACTAAGTACCAGGCATTATTAATTCAACAAGTTCATCTTTTAAGCACATCATGGACATGCTCTGATAAAGAGAGTTTTGCTATAGTTTTATACAAAGTATAAATGATTGGATCTTATGTAAATTTCTGCTATCTACTCCTGGTATAAGCTTAATTGACTGGTCCACCAAATCACAAGCTAGGCTCTACCATCCACTTTGTGGCAGCTATCTAAACTACAATGGAGTGTCTAAATTACAATCTTGTACACCTAAAAGAAATATGGTAATAACAATACAGCTTAAATTTGTAAAAAAAAAAAATGCCCCTAAAGCAAAGTCTAATGTTACTACTCTTCCTATATCTTTATTGTGTATGGGATTTTGCATATAACAGAGAGAGTTCTCTGCAATTTCATCTCCTTTGAGAGGAAAAATAAGTCTGGCTGATGATGAGGTATTATTAATGGGGTAGACAGCAAGTTGTTGTCTTCAAGAGTAAGTAGAAGACAATAGAGTAGAAGGTGAAGGTCCCTGGTTGCAGATGACAGTCTCTCCTTTCCTTGGCCCCGGGCTCTGCACTGGGAGCCACACTGGTCTCAAGGTGGCTGTCAAACGGCCTTAGCCTTGTGCCACACCTCCTGGCTAGTATTCTCCTTAGATGACCCAAGAATTAAATCACCTTGTTTTCAATCACTCAAAAATCAGAATTCTCATTCAGTAAGTTTGACCTCAGCCTGACTGAGGATTGATGATTTTACTAAAACAAGATTTTCTTAATCAACCAGAACTGATCCAACCATGGCTGTATACATTCTACACTAGGGCCTTATTCATCCAAAAGACCCTCTGGTTGATGGAAGGCATGTGGGGAGATACTTCTGAGCAGAGCTGTGCCTATTCTGAAGGTTATGTTTCCCACTTCTTCCCTCTACCACCACCTGCTCATACTCTGTTCCCCCAAATGACCAAATTAAATATTCCACCAGGGAAAACATTTTATAGCCTTTGTACTCTTTAGCAGAAATAGTCATACTTTGGGGGCTGGCCCTGCGGCTTAGCGGTTAAGTGTGCGAGCTCGGCTACTGGCGGCCCGGGTTCGGATCCCGGGCATGCACCCACGCACCGCTTGTCCGGCCATGCTGAGGCGGCATCCCACATGCAGCAACTAGCAGGATGTGCAACTATGACATACAACTGTCTACTGGGGCTTTGGGGGAAAAAGAGAAAAAAAGGAGGAGGATTGGCAATGGATGTTAGCTCAGGGCTGGTCTTCCTCAGCAAAAAGAGGAAGATTGGCATGGATGTTAGCTCAGGGTTGATCTTCCTCACAAAAAACATAAAATAGAAATAGTCATAATTCATTCTTCCTTATCTTTGTACTTTGTTTTGATGAGTCCTATAAGGTAAAGTACAAAGTGAGTGGTGGTAGTGGTGGTGGTGGTAAAGAAAATGGATCAATACAGGCAATATTCAAAACTTCAAACAATGAATTCTCAAATGCAGGTCTTTTGCATGTCCAGTTCTTCACTTGTGCAAACGGTGCCACTACTGGGATGAAGGGATAATTTGATGGGACTGGAACTTCTTTTCTATTGAGAAGATAAAGAATCAGGCTTGTGTAGCTCAACTGACACAAGTCTTAAGTTCTTCCAAGATAGCAAAGGAACTCTATTCTTAGAGTATATGGAGTATCTTTTGATGTTTAAAAAAAAAACAAAGAGAAAATGGACTTTATATAGTTCAGAAAGATATGTTTCAAAGAACAGAGTAGTAATACTGATAACATCATATACCATTCTGATACTTCTAGCCAAAAGAGGTTACATTATCCTGCTTTTTCTTTTTGTACTTTCTTTTCCTTTTTGTACTTTCTTTTCTTTATTTTTTTTTTTAACTCTATGTGGATAAAGCTCCAAGACAGATACTAACATTACACCAAATTGGAAACTAACCTAAGTACTTTAAGCCTTTTTAAATGATCAGAATACCATACAGGTGGCAGTCTATTTGTAGATTTACAATTCCTGGTTTTGAATACCTACGGCCTGCTGTATGCTTTTCCACACAGAAAATTCATTTTCTTGCATCCCATGGAGTCTAGAATCAATTGCTTATACAAGAGAGGGAACATTCTTCATAACAACGTTTTTTTCTATGTATTTTATTCCTTAGATTAGATGGGATCCAAGACTCTTTTAAATATTTCCCAAACCTCAACCAGAAATTTCTCAGTGTTGACAAACTTCTCAAAGCAATACTCCCCAAAACATCAATGGAGCCTAGGGGTGGTAGGGTTGGGGGGAGATATTAATGATAAAATTTATTTTCTAGTAAACTTTGTCAAGTTTCATCAGAAAGCAGAAGTCAGGGCTGATAATCCAGCACGACTGTTTAGTAAATAACTCGCTACATTTGAGCAGCAGACGGGTAGAGTCAGGATTAGTGGACCACCAAGGTAAACGGAGTAGTAGGGAGCAGATGCTTCCTTTGGAAATATTCATTAGGAGACAGGGAGTAGAAGGAGAAAAGTGTTTCCATCTACGAATCAATTCCTATGAATCAGCATAAAAACAGTCATTGGAGTAATAATTGGACTTTCTGTTTAAATTCAGTTAGAAAAATGGAGAGTCAACATCTGGATGAATAGCTAGTGATCCTGAAATTTAAGCTGGGAGAACAACAATACACTAGGGAAGTAAATAAGTATATGTAGTGGGTTGAATAGTGTCTCCCCCCAAACACACGTCCACTGGAACTTCAGAATATGACCTTAATTGGAAACAGGGTCTTTGCAAACATAATTAAGGTAAGAATTGAGATGAGATCATCCTAGATTAAGGCGGGCCTTAATCCAATGGGAATGTCCTTATAGGAGACAGAAAAGGACACACAGAGATAGAAGACGGTCATGTAAGGATGGGGTCAAAGACTGGAGTTATGCAACCACAAGCTAAGGAGTGCCAGGAGCTAACAAGCTAACAAGCAAGGGAGAACTCTTACTTAGAGCTTTGGGAGAGCGTCTGGCCCTGGCCAGCACCTTGATTTCAGACGTCTGGCCTCCCAAACTGTACGACAATAGATCTTCTGGTTTTTTAAGCCACAGAGTTTGTGGCGATTTTTTATGGCAGTCTAGGAAACTCATACAGTATACATTAAGAAATATCAAATGTCAAAAATTGCTTTTATTTTTTTCTAAGTCTTCATTTTGGGGAAGAAAATTTCTAAAGTTTTATTGTAGTTTTGAGTTATGAAGCGGCATTTTGAGAATAAAGAGCAAGGTCGTTCAACTGTTAGAGACAGCTCTATGGAAAACGAAGACTTTATTTTGTAAATTTATCTGAATAGGTTGACTGCAGATTCCCATGGAGAATGCAGAGCTACCATTTTATGGCAGTGCCTACAAACTGCACAGACCTGTTCTTTAGTTGAGGAAGAGAGGTGATAGCAGTGGTTCTCAATCTTCAGTGGCCTAAGAATCACCTGGGGAACTAGCTGAAAATGAAGAGCCCTGGGCTTCATTCCCAGAGATTCTCATTTAGCACATATGGCCGAGATCAAGGAATCCAACATTTTAAAAGGCACTCCAGGAGATTCTGTCCTGATGCAGAGGGTTGGAGGGCCACACCTTGGGAAACACTGGGTTAAGGGATGGTTCTAAGCAGAGGAGGCCATGGGGAGTTGTGTTTAAGCGCTGGGTTCTGGAATTAGATAAGACTGTGGGTTCTTTGTCTAATTTCACTCCTTGCTAATGTGTGGCCTTGGGAAACATACACAACCTCTGGGAGGATTACTTGAGATCATCCTTAGTAAGTGATCAATGAATGTTGCTATTAAAATTATTTTAAAATTTATTTAAAGTGAAAACAATTCGTTCTAATTCACACTGTATAGTGACTTAATTATAACAGTAACTGCCATAAGTTGTGCTCATGTAGAGGGAGATTTGATTAGGGTATTGAAAAGACTTTATTCCTCCTTTGGGGTACTGGAGAGAGACCTTGCTGGATATGATTTCAGATAACTGTTGGAGAGCAAGAGTGCACCAAATGACTAGGATTGGGGAGAAAAAACTTAAAAGCAAAGAAGGGAAAGACCAGCTCTGCCAACACTGCAATTTTGCCTGAAAACCCTGGTGGCTTCTAAATTTACCACTGAAAATCATTTCTTGCTGCATTTGGCATGCCCAGTGTTACAGTTATGTACCCAGGCTGGAATGGAAAGAATGGCCTCCTTGACCTCTAATTCAGCCTAGTATCTCAGTCAATCTCAATCTTTTATACACTAGGAAAAGAACAGAAAATAAAAAAGAAAAATAGGTGCATGAGTAAAGTCCCCTTTTTGTTAGTACTAGAATACTTAGTAAAGTTTCATACTTGTAGCAACCTTCATCAGCAGGATAATGGCAGCAGGGGGTGGGGGCTGAAACTGAGAAAGACTGCAGACATCTAATAAAGGTTTACCGATTTACTGACCAGTGCTGGGGGAGGAGCCGACGGTCTGGTGGTCTGCAGCCTGAAGGCTAAAGACAAAGCTATGGCCTGAGTCTCAGAGCCATGTGGGGTGCTAAGTTCCATATTACCACTCTTCAATACCAGTATTCACTCAGGTACGGCTATACTTAATAGCGGGTTTTCTGTTTTTTCTTTTTATGTTCCAATGTTTACAAGTAGTATGTAAAGACACAAGGTTAATGTATGATCAAAACCAGCAGTTCTCACCTTTTTTCCTACTCCTAGCAGCTCACTAGAGCAGAGATGCTCAAAAAGGGGTTAGGTAGGAAGATGTGCTTGAAAAATTAACCCAAGTTATTAGGTGGCATATTCCTGGTCTCTCAATTCCATGTATCTAAGGTAACACTAAGTAGCCATACAGCTGTACTACATTAATATGATAGCACTTATTACCAGAGACATAGTATTAGAGGTCCTAATCATTGCAATAGGCAGAAAAAGAAATAAAAGGCATACAGATTAAAAAAATAAGTAAAACTATTCACAGACAATATGACAGACTGTAGAAAATCTTTAGGAATCTACAAAAACACTACTAAGATAATTAAGTGGATTTAGCACGGTTGCAAGGATACAAGTTTAATACAAAAATTATTTCTATACAACAGCAATGAACAACTAGAAATTTAAATTTTAAAGAATACCATTTATAATATCATCAAAAATATAAAACACTTGGGGATAAATTTAAGAAAATATGTGCAAGACTGCAAAGTACAAAACACTGCTGAGAGAAATTAAAGACCTAAATAAATGGAGAGAGGGCCGGCCCCGTGGCTTAACGGTTAAGTGAGTGCGCTCGGCTGCCGGCGGCCCGGGTTCGGATCCCGGGTGTGAACCGACGCACCGCTCCTCCGGCCATGCTGAGGCCGCGTCCCACATACAGCAACTAGAAGGATGTGCAGCTATGACAGACAACTATCTACTGGGGCTTTGGGGGAAAAATAAATAAATAAAATCTTTAAATAAATGGAGAGAGATACTATGTTCATACATTGAAAGACTCAGCGGGCGGCGGCCCCATGGCTTAGCGGTTAAGTGTGCGTGCTCCGCTACTGGCGGCCCGGGTTCGGATCCTGGGCGCACACCGACGCACCGCTTGTCCGGCCATGCTGAGGCCGCGTCCCACATACAGCAACTAGAAGGATATGCAACTATGACATACAACTATCTACTGGGGTTTTGGGGAGAAAAAGGGAAAAAAAAAAAACAAAAAAGGAGGAGGATTGGCAATAGATGTTAGCTCAGGGCCGGTCTTCCTCAGCAAAAAAATATAAAAAAAAAGAGGAATGGCATGGATGTTAGCTCAGGGCCGATCTTCCTCACAAAAAAAAAACAAAAAAAAGACTAAGTATTGTTAAGATGACATTCCTCCCCCAAAGATCTATGGATTCAAAGCAATCTTAATCAAAACTCCTGGTATGCTTTGTATAAATTAACAAACCGATTCTTAATTTTATATAGATATGCAAAGGGAAATAGGAGAACAAAATAATTTTGCAAAAGGAGAATAAAGTTGGAGGCCTCACAGTAGCTGATTTCAGGACTCACTATAAAGGTTCAGTAATCAAAACAGTGTGGTACTAGAGGAAGGCTAGACATATAGACCAATGGAACAGAACCGAGTCCAGGAAGAGATTCACTTATATTGTCAATTCACTGTCAACAAAGATGCCCAGGTGATTCAATGGAGAAAAGATGGTCTTTTCAACAAATGGTGCTGGGATAATTGGATATCTACGTGCAAAGGCAAACAAACAAATTTGATGCTTACCTCACACTATATACAAAAATTAACTTGAAATGAATCACAAGCTTACATGTAAAAGCTAAAACTATAAAATTTCTATAAGAAAACAAGAGGAAATCTTTGTGACGTGGGCTGGGCAACAATTTCTTAGATAGGACACAGAGAACAAAAACAATAAAGAAAGAAATGGAGACATTGTACTTCATCAAAATTAAACACTTTGACTCTTCATAAGACAATATTAAGGAAATGAAAAGGCAAGTCACAGACTGGCAGAAAATATCTGCAAACCATATATACGATAAAGGACTTGTATCCAAAAAATATAAGGAAAACTTACAACTCAATAATAACACAATCGAATTTTGAAGAATGGGTAAAAGATTGGAATTGACACATCAACAAAGAAGGTATACAAAAGGCAAATAAGCCCAGGAAAAATATGCTTAACATCTTCAGTTATTAGGGAAATATAAACTAAACCACAATAAGATACCATTACACATTTAATAGAATGGCTAGAATTAAAAAGGCTGCCAATACCAGGTTTTGGTGAGGATGCTGAACAACTAGAATCTCCAGCACTGCTGATGGGAATGTAAGATAGTATTGCCACTTTTGAAAAGACTTTGGCAGTGGCCCAGCAATCACACTCTTAGGTATTTACCCAAGAAAACATAAGGCTACACAAATTCTTGTAGGCAAATGTATGTAGCAATTTTATACATAATATTCTAAAACTGGAAGTAACCCAAATGTCTATCCATGAATGGGTAAACAAGTTGTGGTATATTCCATACAATGGTATACCACTCAGACATAAAAAGGAATAAACTGAGACATGCAACAATACAGACAAAACTTAACAGTATTATGCTAAGTGAAAGAAGCCAGATACAGTAGACTACCCACTAATTTAATTCCATCTATATAAAAATCTAGAAAAGGCAAAACTATAGTGACAGCAAGCAGATCAGCAGTTTCCAAGGACCGAGGTTCAATGGAGAGGTTTGATTGGAAAGGGGCATATGAAAGAACATCTGGGGGTGATGGAATGATCTATAGTTTGACTATGGTAGTAGTTATGTGACTATATGCATTTATTAAAACACATCTAATTGTATACTTAAAACATACAGTTTACTTGCTGTAAAATGCAAGTATCTCTAAAAGATGTTATTTTTTAAAGCTTCTCAAATATGTGCCCTAAAAAATATTTAAAGTGATAAAATATCACCAATTTGTGATACTTGCTACAGTCTAAATAGAGCTTTATGAAAGGCTGGTTGGAGTCTCATCAAACCAAAATGTTAGCAACCAAAGATTTAAAGTTCAAAACAAAACCAAAATTTATTCACATGCACTAATTTTTAATGATTTTTTGGTATTAGCATTTTATTGGAAACAGAACATTTTCCTATTCATTCAAATAAACATTAACATATCCAAAAGCTTTGCATTATTGTTTTGTATCATTTTTTCCTTTCCTGGCTAATAATTCTAAGTGCAATGTGGCATTTTAAAATTTCTACCACCCTAATTTCTCTGAGCGTTACACATAATATCTAATGTTTTCTTGCTAGTATCTAAGAAGGAAAACAGTTGGATTAACATACTCCTGAAGCAGTTACAGATAATTCAATTAGGATTGACAAAGAAAATAAAGATAAGACAAGTGGGAGACAATGTGTCTTGTGATCAATATTTTAGAAGCAGATATCTCTAATTTATTAGATTACCACAATGGTAGCAAGCCTTCAGGTTTATCAAAGAAAGCACAAACACATATATTCACCTTTGTGTTCTTCAACATCACAATAGTATCTGTTTAACAGTTCAGATTTTGGAGGATATATTTCTGCTTTTAATCAACACTGTGACACAGAAACTCACATGGGTTTAACATACCCATTGTAACTTTTCCCCTCTGACAAACACTCCTTCCATCACCACCCAAACAAAACACAACAACCCATACACATACCACAGCAACTCAACGGCAACATTCTCTTTCAGCCATGTACATGGTGTGACACTTTTGTCAAAAATACCTTGCATAGCTTCACATCACTCACACATAGCGGCTGTAGAGGAGGCCAGGCCTATGCAGAACTGTGAAGAAGGCTGACTGGGAGGTGATCACTCTTCTTCCTCTGGGTGCCCAGAAGGGTCCTGCTCTGTAGGCTACTGCCCTCTCCCCGTTTACAAAACAGAGAAGGGTCTCATTTCAGTCCTTTACACAAGCTCATCAGTTGACTGATTATACTTTGATGCGAATAGGTTTCAAGAAGTCTTAACCACTCAAGCAGTGTTAAGACATAATCAGAAAGTAATCTGATTTAGTCCTCCTGACATATTTTTTCCATCGTATATTTTACCTTTCTCTGGTAAAAACTCTCCACCATAGATCCATAAAGGAAACAAATGAAACTGAATTTGAATGCCCAGTTCCTAAGGTTTTTTGCCCATGAAAAGGGAATGCCCAGTCCCTTTCACTTCTCCCATTACTTAACCTCTCTGGCTGCTGAAGGTTTTTCAGTTTGCTGCCTTCCCCCTTGCCCAGAAACTCATTTGAGTCTATTGGACAGGTACACGTTTTGGTGGGAGTACTAAATGGAAAATTCTAGAAATAAACAAATCATAAGTTTTAAATCACACAGTTCTGAGTAGTGTGATGAAATCTTGTGTCTGGGTCGTGAATCATTATCCTTTTGTTGAATCCCCAACCACTGATGTTGTCTACTTCTGACATCCAACCATTGACATTATCACGGCTCCATGATGCTCCTTCTGACTTGGCATCAGAAGGTCAACAGTAGCCTAATACCTATGTCATTCACCTCACTTCATCTCATCATGTAGGCACTGTTACCATCTCACATCATCACAAGAAGAAGGGTGAGCACAGTACAATAAGATATTTTGAGAGAGAGAGAGAGAGAGACCACATTCACATAATTTTTATTACAGTATATTGTTACAATTGTTCTATTTTATTATTCATTATTGTTGTTAATATCTTATTGTGTCTAATCTATAAATTAAACTTTATCACAGATATATAGATATAGGAAAAAACATAATATATATAGGGTTCAGTCCTATCCATGGTTTCAGGCATCCACAGGGAATCCTGGAACATTTCCCTGGCAGATAAAGGGGGACTACTGTATTTGATTTTTTGGCTGGAAATGGAGGCTAGTGGGAATCCTTGGTAAATTCCTGATTATTAGCCAAAAGTGGGCCCTTAGTACTGCTTGGCAATCATACATATTTCTTTAGTTCATTCTGTGACCCATCAGCCCAGATTCGAATATTTCATGCCTTTGTTTTTTCCTCAAATTTTCAATATTTCCTTACCATCCCTCATTCTCATTCTATTTCTCTGAAAAAAATAAATCATAAGAAACTTCCACAAGCTCTTACCACCCCATCTACCTACCTACTTGCATGTCAGTCCATATACTTTGCCTTCTCTTCTTTATATAGGTGATATGTCCATATTCATATTTAGGGCCAATTCTCCACCTATGTGCTCTATCTTATTCCCTCTTGTCTACTCAATATTGCTCCAGCAATTTCCCCTCTCTCCTGCATCATCAGTTTCCCCTTTCATCAATCACTCCTGTCTTGCCTATCAATATGCTTGTAATTTCTCCTGTCATCCCCTCCTGACCCACATGTCCTTCCAGCCACCACTCATTTCTCTGCTTAGCTATACAGCTAAACTTCTTAAGTTGTCTACACTCACTCTCTTTAATCCTCTTCTCCCATTTCTCTCTTGAACCCATGCCAATTAGCTTTTGCCCTCTCTCCACCAAAACTGTTCTCATCAAGGTCATCAGTGACCTTCATATAACCAAACCCAATGACTCCCTCCTTGAAAAAGTGTTTTGCCTGGCTTCCTGGTCATATTACTCACTTGGCTTTTTTCCAGCCTCACTGGCCACTCTCAAGTCTCCTTTGCAGGCTGATGGGTTCCCTGATCTCTAAATGTTGGAGTGCCCCAGGGCTTGGATTTAACTCTTCTTTATCTACACTCATTCCCTGGGTGACTTCTTTGGTTTTACAGCTTTAAATATCAAATATGTGCTGATGCCTCCAAGATCTGTATCTCAGCCCCTCTCTCTCCCTTCCAGACTCATATCTGACTACTAACTTCACATCTCCTCTTGGATGTATAATTAGTGTACCAAACTTAACCGAGCCTGCACTGAACTTCTTCCAGGTCTTTCCCTGCAAACCTGTGCTTCCCACAGCTTTTGTCTCAATTAAAGGCAAAATGGTCCTTTCTCCAGTTCAGGCCAACAACCTTGCAGTCATCCTTGTTTCCTCTCTTTCTCTCATACTTCACAACCAACCCATCAGAAAGTCCTATTGGTTCTACCAGCCATTTCTTACCACCTCACCAATTTTACCACAAGTCACCACTTCTCTCACTTGGATTATTGCAAATAGCTTTCTGACTGGTTCCCCTATTTGCCCACCTGCCCTGCTACAGATATTTTTCAAGTTAACAGTCATAGTAATGCTTTCATAATGTAAGTCACTACATTATAACTCCCCTTCATTCTCTCGCCCCAATGGCTGCCCATCTCACTCAGAGACAATGCCAAAATCCTTATGATCTATAAAGCCCTACACTACCTGGCAACCTGTTACCTTTCTGCCCTCATCTTCTACTACTATTCACCTGGCTCACTCAGCTCCAGCCGCACTGAGTTTTGTGTTGTTCTTTGAACACACCAGGCACACTCCCATCTCAGGACCTGCACTATTCCTCAACCTAAGATGTTCTTCCCCCAAATTCACCTTTCCAGGGAGGCCCCAGTACCCTATTTAAAATGGCAGGCTTCCCTGTTCTCTGATTTATTTTTCTCCATAGGCCTTATCATTGTCAGACATACCATATATTTTACTTATTTGTTTATCATCTGTTTTCCTCCTGCTAAAATGAAGCACCACAAGGTAGTAATTTTTGTCTGTTTTATTCACTGGCATACCCCCAGTGCTTCTTCAATGTGTGCAGTAAATACCTGCTTACTGAAAAAATTGAATAAGCAGAAAAAGGGAAACTGAGCGGAGCTTCCCTCTCTGATATATTTCTACTTGGAAGAGAGCCTGAGAACAGTGCCTTTGCTAATCGCCCGCAGCAGAAAGGTGCACTGCGAGACTATAGCTGGAGAGCAATTGTGATTAATGATCCTCCAGACCACAGGAGAGAAGGCAGACAGGAATTTATGCTTCTGTTCTTCTGTGAGCATCAGACATTCTTTGTTAGGCCTCAGACACTCTGCAGTTCTGCCATTCTCTACCTCTATTTGTGCAATCACTACTGTATTACTATTAAAGCACTGGTATTCTTCATGAGTTAATAACCTGAGATAATAAAAGGTTTCAGGTGATACACTGGGAAATCAAGGTACATGGGTATGGTGGTAACAGCAGGTGAAGGGAGCTAACTGACCAACATCGGGATATCTACAGGATGCCACAAGGACAGGAAGGTAGGGATCTATTCAATGTGGATAGATGCCTATTGTAGGTTTAAAGAGCTGAGTTTTAATTCCCCTCTCCCACTACCTTCAAATCCCCAGATGAATATTTTCTAGTTTACGGCATATTTGACAATAGTGAGTATATAATGCTATTTTTAAACTGAAATTCTGGAATGCAATACCAAATGCTTTCTGTATCATTTCTCTCTGGTAACAAAAGATACTTCATTAAGCATGCTGGAATGCAGCCTCTTCATTCACTGAGGTATTACTGTAGGAGCACTTGTTTCCCAGTCAATTCTCAAAAATACATCCTTAAATAGAGCTACCAACCTCCTCAAAGAAAGCCTTGTAATTCTCTCCTATGCTATTTTTTCTTTCTGTCCATGATACACACGGGTTCTCATTAGCTTGAAGAAATCTTGCAGAGCTGGCATTTCCATCAGTGCAGACATTACTCTGAAACCAGTAATTGCTGCCCTACTTACACGATGCTCCCATGTCCCCTCTGACTTCTTTCCAGGGGGGTCTCTTCAGTTATAAATTATCTCTATCTTCACTATAGACAGTCTCTTCAGTTATAGATTATCCTACAGCTCATGGGGCTGGCTAACCAGTGCATCAACCACCTCCCTCTGCTGACCCAGACAAGCCGACCCCTTCACTGCTGCTGAGCTGCTTAGACGCCCTAAAACCATGCCCAGACCTATTAAGATTCTTAGCCTGAATTGATCCGAGATCCTGCAGCTTCCAGTCCTGACTCCAAAGTACCTTCTACCAGCCTTTGCCCTACTGACTCAGGTTCCTACCATACCACTGTTTTCAAACTGAGAACAGTTCACATGGGGCAGAAGAGTGTGAGGGGAGAGAAAGGGAAGACTTGGCAACTCTCAGGAATCTGATAACTAAAGGGATAAGGCTGGAAATGGGACCTCAGAAAGTTCAGGATGCTGGAATGCCTTTCTTCCCCATCTCATGGCATGTCCTCTCACCCTCACCTGAGAATGTGCGTACACACAAACACACACACACCCTCACCCCTCCCTGGGATTCCCAAAAACTAGAGCTAAATTATAATCGTAACAAACCTTTTAGTTTGATTCACAATGGGCTTTCTTGATATCACAAAAAAGGGCACTATTTTCAGGATTTTTTTGCTGCAGCAAATGAGAATATATACTTTGGCTTCATATGATTAATACATGTAGTTTTAGTCATACTCCCATGGGGATAGCAGTGCAAACTTTGTCATGCACACATGATGATAAAGGAGGAAGGACTAAAAGGACAAAAATAAAAGGAAAAAGGTCAGAAGAAAAAGGCTAAAAGTATAAGAGCAAGTGATGAGGCCAGACTTTATTAGTATGGGGGAATATTGGGGGAAAATGATTAAGAAAGAAGTAAAAAGACCCCAAACAAAATTAAATTCGATATTTAATATCTATTAAATGTCCATCATTGAAAAACAGAGGAAAAGCAGAAGGAAGGTAAAGCGTGAGGAAGCAATAATGGTCAAGTCCAGGGAGTTTATAAAAGAACAAGACAAGTTTCATGCATGTCCACGGAGGCCCTTAATTCAGAATATTTATCTACGATCTGCTTGTTTCTAATAACACTGAACTTCTGGTGAAACAGAAAAGGCACATTTAATATGCTGAACCAACTAGCTGAAATGAAAATTGATTCCCAAACCGAAGGAACACAAGAATGTACTAACTCTAGGCTCAATATCTTAACAGGAAACAGAGTCAGTGTATGGTTTTCAAGGAGGGCCTGTCACAGCACTTGTGATACTCTTGAATTTAGCAGAGGGACATCAGACCTGGGCTTACAGAACTATTCAAACAGCAAGGTCTTCAATACCTGACTGATCTGTGAATACAGGGATGATCTTAATATTCCTAATCCTCTGGTGTTAAAAACAATTTCCACCAGATCTTGATACACAAGTGGATAAATCATATTAAATTAAATCAGTCTGTACTTGGGGAGCTATCTTAATAAGAAAGAGATTTAATGAAAAGCCTTAGCTTAGATGAATACTCTAATTATTACAGGCTAATATTTGTCCACAAAGAAGAATTTGTTTCAGGATTAGTCAGAGACCAGGAGAAGCCAGAGACACCAATTCAATAATGGAATGCCTAATTAAATGACAATGGAATCCTAATTATAATGTATTGCTTTCCCTGGCACATGATTTATTTACTGCAACTGCTTTTCACTTGGATCATTAAGGAAAATTAAATAAAATACAATTTCTAAAAATAAAGAGGGAAAGAAAAAAGAATTGGTAAATTAAAACTTTTTTTAAAATGAGAAATTCAAATGTAACAGAAAGTCTAATGGTTAAAGAAAAGTCTTGCTGCAGAAGATACAGCTAGGTTCAGTCAGTGCACAGATACTGTATATTTGTCCTACATCTTTCATAAGTCATCATTGCCCTTACATGTTTACAATTCTGTTAAGAAGATATGCATCCGTCAAATCAAAAGTACTGATGAAAAGTCTACTAAATCTTGGTTATGATGATTACAGATCTCGTCCGAGCTACAGCTACTATGGGACATTCAAAGACGTGGACGCAATCCCTGCCTTTTGGAAGTTTATAATCTAGTTGAAATATAAGATATAAACATGGGAAAAGTTAAGTAATGACACAGGAAATGAATAAAAGTTAATACCAATTTTAAAACATGTGAAGTGAGTGTAACAGGAAATGAGTACAATGAGTGAGTTGAGAGAAGGACAAGATCACTGTGGACTGAAATGCCTCAGCAGTTCTGACAGCAAGAAGGCCGCTGTGGTTTAACACATTGTGTGAACCAGTTCCCTGAGATTTAGAAGAAACAAGGTCTTCAATATGGAAAACACATTCTAAAAGAATCAAGTAGTTATGGCAAAACAAACCAGATATCTTTTAAAAAAGACAGACTAATGCAAGAGAATAGAGTTCAAAGCCTTTCTGATGGATACATGAGAACTTAATCGGGAGTGAAAGATTGCTTAATACATGGTGTTGGAGAAAAATAAAACTGGGTCTTCACCAGCAACAACACAGTCAAAGGAGGATTTCAGATAGAAACCTAAATGTAAAAGGTAGTTATATAATTAATAGAAGAAAATGAAGACTATTTTTCTGATCGAGTAACAAGGAAGGTATTCTTTTTTTTTTTTTGCTGAGAAAGATTCACCCTGAGCTAACATCCATTGCCCATCTTCCTGTTTTTTTGCTTGAGGAAGACTAGGCCTGAGCTAACATCTGTGCCAATCTTCCTCTATTTTGTATGTGGGTCACCACCAAAGCATGGCTGATGAGCAGTGTACGTCAGCACCTGGGATCCGAACCTGTGAACCTGGGCCGCTAACACGGAGGGCACTGAACTCAACCACTATGCCACAGGGCCAGCCCCGGAAGTTATTCTTAAAAAACAAAAAACTTCAAGAGCATAAATCATAAGGCAAAAAAAATTATGATTTTGATTACATTAAGAATTTCTGTTCAGTGAATATGTAATAGGAAAACATATTTGCAGTGTCTAAAACTGAAGAAGGGATTAATATCTAGAACACAAAAAGAACTAGTACAAATCAATAAGTCACTATAGTAATCTCAATAGAAAAAAAGAATATATAAACATATTAGAGGAAACCCAGAAACCTAACAGGCATATGAACATCAGACAAAAGCAAATTAAAACAAGGTACCACTTTATACATATTAGAGTGGCAAAAAGAAGAAAGCTGGATAATACCAAATGTTAGTGGGAGTGAGAAAATATAGGCACCCTCATGGATTGCCGGTGGGAGTTTAGAGGGGAGTAGTAACCATTCTGGAGAGCAACTTGGAGCTGGTCAAATTAAGGTTATCCAATCCTACAACTCAACAATTCTACTCTTGGGCATGTATCCTAAAGAAATTCTCACATGGGTACATAAGACAGCATCTATAAGACATGTATTGCAGTGCTTTAGTGATGGTGAGAGCTGGATGCTACCTGGATGTCTGTCTTTGGGAGTCTCAGTAACTGAGGTGTGGAAGGGACACACCATGGAGAAAGCAGTAGTCAGAAGCCAAGGATTAGATAGATGCATAACAACATGAATGTATTTTGAAAGAAAAATGCTAAGTGAAAAAGCAAAGTGAAAAAAGTCCTATTTGTGTAAACTTAAAAATATAGGAATATAAAACAAAACAAAAATTTTATAGGAATACACAGAAGCAAAAAGATACACATTAAATATATCACAATGACTGCCTATGGAAGGAGGAAGAAATGGGAGTAGGGTACAGGGATAAAGTGGAATAAATAAAAAACAATAAAACAGAAGAGAAGCTTTGCTCAAGACCATTGGTAATGTCCTGTAAACTGAGGTGTATGATTAACTCAATCCTCTGAACCTGAGGTCTTCATTAAGTAATAAAAGTATTCTTAAATAATTAATGGACTCTAGAAAACAGAAATCAGGCCTTTTAAAATACCCCCCCCCAATCTTTAATCTAAATTAGCTGCCCTATCCACTCAAATAATAGCATATTTAGAAAGGAAGGGCTAACAAAAAATTTTCAAAGCAGGACTTAAGGGTCAATCCCCACTGCTATGGAACGCTATAATTTTAATACACATCATAGGACCGGGGAGGAGGAGAGAATGGTTTGTCTTGGCCAGTAAAACCTATTCTAAACTGGAATACTATAAATTTTGAGGACAAGATTATTTAGATCTCTTTGGTTTTTATGTGCATCGTTTTGTGTTGTGGGTCAACTGAAACCTGTCAAAATATTTTTAAATTTAGGAACAGCTTTGCTGTGACCAATCAGCTTCCCTTAATTCTCACATATAAACCTAAAACAGATCTTTACCTAAGCTATCTTAATCTGCAAAGGATTTATACTATATGAGGATCCATTATCTTTCTTAACTTACTTTGAAACAATTTCAGGTTGATAAAAAATACTAAAAAAGACTTTCAGTAAACTTCACCTACCTTCCTTGAACGTTAACATTTTATACAACATGGTACAATTAAGCAAAACCAGGAGATTAACATTGATACTTTACTGTTAGCTAATCTACAGACCAAATTTTACTCAAATTTTGCCACTTGTTTCCCTGTTGTCCTTTTTCTCATTCAGGATCCAATCCAGGAACCTATGTTGATAGTTATGTTGTGGAATCTCTCTCAGTTTGGTTTGTCTGATGATTCCTCATGATTAAATCCAACTTATGCATTTTGGGATGAATACTTCAGAAGTGATGAATGTGCCCTTCCCAGTGAATCATCTCTTCAATACCAATTGATGCAACTTGGGATGGGCAACATTCATTTCTTACATACACATCACCATGGTTTGTGTTAATAACTATAACATCTCATAACATTCAAAGGTTATGTTTTATTTTCTCCCAGTCACCTGGACTCGGGGATTTGTTGATAATATATACATTGTCTTCCTTCTCTAAATCCCACAGCTCTTTATGTGGACTTCTTTTACAGCACTTGCCATTTTTCTTGTTTATACTGTTTACATCAAAATCAATTTCTTGGATTAGATTATATACTCCTCAAGGGTTGGCTGCATATCTTTTTCATCTTTGTATTCTCCACATTGCTTTGAACATACTATTCTACAAATACCTCTTAGACAAATGATTCCTCTGTATTATGAAGACTAAGAAGAAAGAAACACACTGAATGCCAAGCAGTATGCTAGATACTTTCTCCTATTATTTTATTCAATACTCACAACCCCATGAGGTGGATCTTGAGACTCAGGTTGAGTAATGTGTCCAAGGTTACAAAGCCAGTAAGGGACAAGTGATGGTTCTAACCTAAGTCAATCTGATTCTAAAGCCCTGGGGTTAGGGTCAAGAATTTAATATTGAGAGACAGTTCAGAATTTCTCATCTTCAGTCTGGTAAACTGAAGATCAGCGAGATTAAGTAATTCTTCAAAGAGGCTTAGAGTTGGCTGAATAAAAGGACTAAATTTAGAAGCCAGGATTCCTGCTTCCCAGCGTTAGTTAGCTCTTTCCATTGCATAAGAGGACTAGGGCAAAGGCCCCGAAATTGTACTCTGGTATTCTCAATAAGCACAATTTTTAAAAGTTAAAATCTGGAGAATACAATTGGTCTTTACAGTATCTTTTTAAAAGTCTCTCAAAATGTTAAGTTTGGCAGCAAAAGCCTTTTAGACAAACTTAAATATCTTAATTTTATTACACTGCAAATATAACTGAAATTCTTTCCATTTCTGAAACATATATTACAAATAAAACACCAATTAATCAGCATTTACCCACAGCAGAAGAAACACACTGTTCTCATTGAGAATACGTCCAATGGAAAAGGACTAGGCTATGGTATGTTTTCTTGCATGTGATTCTAAAATGGAAAAGTTTCCTGTTACTCTTCTAGGTATGATTATGAATATCTAATTCTATTTGAAAGAATTATGGCCTCACATGAATTTTTAAATGATTCCTTCACTGACCTGTAATAAAGTGCAAAATGGTACGGTCTATCACATTCCTAGGGTGAACTAGGTTATCTTTTATTCCAGTGAATTTACATTACTTGGAGTAAATTTGCTACTTAATAAGAACAAACCTCCTCTTAGTAAAGTATCTTTTATATTCAGCCTGACAGAGAAAACTAAAGGTTTGTAGGTGAGGAGGATGACCATATAAATGAATATTCTCTTGTGGTTCATTTATCTCTGCCTATAGTTTTATCTTTATGGTGCTGCTTCTATCTGTCATTCTCATGAAAATCCATCAGTGACTCTCGGGGCCACATTTCCTATTCTCTCCATAGAAATAGAAATACTCTGTTATAGTTCTTTCTGTAGCTGGCTCAGCTAGAGTCACAGCATGACTTCAAGTCTCTCTCGAGATGTAGCCTCCACCTTTCCTAACCATAGGTACGTATACAAAAATATTGCCCACACCTAGAAAGTTAGGAAAGGCAACTTGATAGCAAAAGTACATTCAATAAGACTCACTCATCAACAGTAGCTTGTATATTTAAAATGAAGGCTTAACTTACGTCCTGGTTATCTTTCAGTCTAGAAAAACAGCTCAGACATTCTAAGGCTATTTGTCTCATACACTGCTGCAGATACAGCTTATTACAGGCTCACTTAACTCATGTGTATGTGTATGTGTGTGTGTGTGTGTGTATCCCGCCCTAAGTTCTAAGGTCAAAGTCAGTTTCAAAGTCAAACTAAGCTGTCCTTGCTCTGTGGGGGGCCCTGAGAAGACTTCATCCTTGATCCTATTAGTGTTTAGAATGACTTAAAAGTAGTCAAAGAAATAGCTCTAGACTCCTATGAATATACACAAATGAGGATTAACACTTGGGACTTCCAAAAATTGTCACAGACCTTGGGAATTCATCATTGAATCATATTGAAGCAGGAAGCTTTTAATCTCATAGTTTTCTTATTGTGTTTTTTAAACTCACCAACTCAGTCAGGTATTTTACTAGACTGTATAGGTTCCTCAAGAGTAATGTCTGAGTATTATAACGCCTTTGTATGTCACGTAGCACTTAGTTCAATGCTGTCTCATTACAGACATTCTATAAATATCTGCTCAATGAGTGGATGTCATAACTGGTTTAATAAAAATGTCCCAGCCTTGTTAGCAATCATTTTCATTGAAGTATCAATAAGAGATATTAAATTACATTTCAAAATAGTGACTTGAAACTTATGTGCCTTTAAACTCATGATTTATATGTCCCAGTCACCTGGGACAATTAGTGATAATGGTATCAGATTGGCCAGAAAATTGGGTGCTCACTTTTCTTACTGCATCTTCATTATAAGCCTAGTTGTATCTGACCCTCAGTCATATACCCAAGAAAAGAGCTGCATGAACCATTCCTCCAAGAAACATAAAGTAGAATGCCACTTGCTAACTTCCTATTTTAAAAAAGTAACCAGGGCAGGTCTATTATAGCCAATAAGCAGCCAACAGCCCTGGGGTGATGACTTGGGCCACCCTTCATCTTATGAAGTTTGAGAACAGAGTAATTTCAGGATCCTCTGGGAATTGTGTTCATTTTAATAAAAACTTTAAATGATTTGGAAATTCTTTTTTTTTTTTTTTTGGTGAGGCGATCAGCCCTGTGCTAACATCTGCCAATCCTCCTCTCTTTTTTGCTGAGGAAGACTGGCCCTGGGCTTACATCTGTGCCCATCTTCCTCCTCTTTATATGGGATGCCGCCACAGTATGGCTTGCCAAGCAGTGCGTCGGTGCACGCCCGGGATCCGAACCGGCGAACCCTAGGCCGCGGCAGCGGAGTGCGCGAACCTAACCGCTTGCGCCACGGGGCCGGCCCCATGATTTGGAAATTCTTGATCAAATTAGCCTCCCATCCTCCATGCCTAATGATGAACAACATAAATCTCTGCATGGTGGCCGTGGTGGAAGTTGAGGGTACGTGACTGAGGGCTAACTATAATTTCACTAAGTCATTATTAATGGGAATAGACTCGTATGGGTATGCTTGGGCCTAGAAGAACTTAACTCTATTCAACTGGCCTAGAACAAAAGAAATTTTTGGCATTCATCAAAAGGAAAAGATGAACTGTTCTTTGATTTTCTACATTAAATCTTTGTGAGCTACCTCCCAGAACATTTCTAGCTTGAGAGGATGTAAGAATGGTGGCACTGCTGAGTAGAAATGGATAAGGTGGGAAGAAAGTAAGGAGTTTGGTATTAGACATATATCTGAGGTGGTAGAGACAAATCTAAATAAAATTATCCAATCCACCTATTGGAGACACAGGTAGGTCAGACCTCAGGAGATAGGTTAGTCAGAAGCATAAATTTGGGAGTCATTAGCAAACAGATGACAGTGGTAGTCACAAGCATGAAGGTATATTCTAAGGGAGAGACTATAATGAGAGAAGAGCCAAAAGCAGAGGGCAGAACTTTGGGGAATGGTGTTTCCATTGGAGACCAGAAAAGGAAAGGAAGACAGCAAAGGAGACATAAAAGGAGAAAATAGTTATGAGGAAAATCAGCAAGATGTAAAGGTACTGGTAAATATGTGAAAGGGAAAGTCCAAGATACCCACAAGGGTCTAGGCACACTAAAACATGCTTATCTGAATTTTCTGTAGTGCAATCATTCTGATTACTGGTTTCAGGGCACTGATTGGGAGATCCATAGCTTCTGGCAGGGCAGCAGCAGCCTCTTGGTTATCTCTTCTGATTAACCTTCCCTTGTGGGAAATCAGTCAGAATTCTCGATTTTGGGGAGTAAAAATGTGAACTTGGCATTTAAATTGGCACTTTCAAAACATAAAAGATAATTTAGAGGAGCTCATATGGCATAAAAGATTTTGCTCATCCAATATCTAGATTCATTCTGATCATTCACTAAAACTATCATTGAACCTTTCTCTCTTTAAAGGTGGAGTTACAGAGCTATAGGGGGAAAACGGATGTATATTTCACTCTTAGATGTAGGAATTATGTCATGGATGATGAAAACAGCTTTCAGAATTATTTTAAAATTAATTTTGCTAGGCTGAAATTGCCTTAATTATCTATTTTAGATATTTGAACACTTTTTAAACACAAAAGCAATTCTTAAGAATAGCAATACACAGAGAAATCTGGAGAAATAAATATACTAAAATTCGACATGCAAATTGGTCTGCTTTAGAATAAATCTGCATATAGTGTCCTGCAGTGGTACATTTTACAAAGGGAATTAAAGCCATGAAATTAACATTTTAATGAAGCAGACAGACTATTGACGTCAAGACTACTCACTGATTGCAGCTTCCAGGTGGCCTAATGAGATGAAAATGAAGTTTATACCTTCAGCTAGTCTAGGCTAGGGCTGTTTGGAGATTATGATTGAATTTAAATTAGAAAATACTGCTGTGTGCAAACATGTTTAAGCTAGCAAGTAGTCTTTGCAAACCTTAGCACCATAAATGCTTAATTTAAAATACTTAATGCAACACACACACACACACACAAACACAGGTCTAACTTTTTCTAAGCACTGTTCTAAAACCCATGGGAAGTGACTGTACTTTGGGAAAACGTTAAAACAGCATTATCAGAATGATTCATCTTAATTATGTTATAGGGTCATGAAATGTAAGATTTAAAAGGGAGCTGAGAAGCTGAGAAGTCATCTAGTGCAACCTCCCACCTCTGTGTGAACATTTCAAGCACAGGGACACCTTGAGGCAGACTTTTTCATTGCAGGCAGCTCTAATTTGTAGAAATGCTCTCATTATCTAAGGAAATTTGAGGCTGTAAATGATCCCCTTGGGACTCTCACTCTTTAGTTTTAGTTTTGTCCTCTAAAAACAAACAGTATGATACTATTAGCTTTTGTGTGTAACAATCCTTCAAATATTTAAAGCAGGGGTCAGCAAACTACAGCCCACAGGCCAATTCCACCTGTGTTTATGCAACCTGTGAGCTAAGAATGGTTTTTTCCATTTTTAAATGATTGAAAAAAAATCAAAAGAATATATTTTATGACACATGAAAGTTATATGAAATTCAAATTTCTGTGTCCATAAATGAAGTTTTATTGGAACACAGACCCACTCACTCATTTGCACTACAACAGCAAAGTAGCTGTGAAAGTAACCATACGGCCTGCACAGCCTAGAATACTTATTATCTGGCCCTCTACAGAAAAGCTTGCCAAATCTTCTCTTCTCTAAGCTAAGAAATCACAGCTCTAAAGAACACAGGGAAGACTTCCAGACTACTGGATGCATTCTGGTTTGTCCTTGTCCCTTCCAGGCTTCTGAGGCATGGGAAGAAGGAGCTGAAGGGTTACACTGTTGTAGCCCAGAAATGACACACATCACTTCTGCTCTGCCCAGGCCAGAGCTAGTCATACGGCCCTGACTAGCTGGAAGGGTGTTTGGACACTTATGCCTCCGTTTGCCCAGGACTGAGAGAAGAACCATACGATGAGCATTAGTAACGTCCACCATGGCTTATAACCAATATGAGAAGCAATCATCTGCCCAATTCCTCCCAAACCTGTAATGACACTACCCCAAAATAACCATTTCCAACATTTTAAGCTGTTTATTCCCCTATTTATCTCCATATAGCTAAATAAAATACCTGCACTGACATTTCTTAATTTTTTTTCACGTTTCCTGTTGTCTATCAACTTCCTACTATGAAAAATGAGGATTTTGCTCTTACAGTATTTCTCCCCATACCTTCCATCCTCCATGATCCCAACATAGTTATATTATAATTCTTGGTAAGGTTAATACTTAGTGTTTACATTATATAACAAGGCAGATATTCACAGTATAATTGTATGGTAACTACTACATTTCTTTCTGGTGCGACGAATCATTTTCCCTGGAATTAATAATGACCTCATTTTTCTCTTTGCTTAATTTTCTAGAGACCTGCCACTAGTTCATCCCCAAACTCAGCTAGAAGTGCAAATCTCCTTCCAGTACATTCATACACATCAGACAATCCATCAGTTTCATCATCTTGGGGATGTTCTTCCTGGAACCCTCCATGCTCCTGCTCTGATCAGGACTATAGTCTTCAAGGCCTGTTGCCCAGCTATTATCCTGGATCTTCCTTCATCATCATCCTGGAGATTCTCTTCCTGTGTTGTTTTCCTTGTATCCTGAATTCTCTACCTTCATCCCTTTTAGTTTACTTCTTTATTTTGTTAGAACACATCCTCCAGTAGCTCCCTAAGAAAGGTGCATGAGACGTAAATTTTGAGACCTTGAATGTTTGAAAATGCCTATTTTGTCCTCACATTTGATTGAGAATTTGGGTATATTCAGAATTCTTAGTTGGAAACCATTTTCCTTCAAAAAATTGAAGGACTTCAAGACTTTTCCTACCAGTGTTGCTTTGGACAATGTGATGTCATTCTAATTTTTGATCTTTTGAATGTTATTTCTCCTCTTTGGAAGCTTTTAGGATCTTTGTTTTGTTGCTGGTGTTCCGAAATTTAACAATTACTTTGATTTGTGGTAGGTCTTTTCTTTCATTGTATTGTGTACTCATTGGGCTTTATTCATCTAGAATTCATGTTTCTTAATAAAATTCTGGGATCACTTCTTGAATAATTTCTTTGATAATTTATTCCCTGTGGCAAAGATTGCAACTTTCAGGAAATAATTTTTTGAGTGTTTACTCTGTGCCAGGTACTGTTTCTTACATATATTGTTTCTTATATAGTTTGCATTATATTTTATTGCTAAGCTTCTTATACGTATTTATTTCACTGAAGCAGCATAATAAGTGTTAGATAAAGCTCTATTATCCTCATTCATGAATGAAATGCTTAAATAAATCACCAAGGTCACACAGGTAGGAAGATGTGGAATTATGATTCTAGCTCAATTTCTTCCTAATTGAAATGCTCTAAATTACTATGTCTTACTGACGCTGAAAGAAAGCTGTATGGTCTCCATTTCTAGAGATCTCAGCTTTCTCTAAATTTATACATAATCAATCTAAAGACAAGGGAGGGGAAACCAGTGCTGACCTTCTACTGAGCTAGTCTGATTGGAAAAGAGCACCACTAAAGGATCAACGTGCTGTCAAAGCCTCCTGAGTAGATGGCCATGATACTTAAGCTTTCCACCATTAGAATCACTCCTTTATTTCAGAGCATTAAAATAAAAGCTCTTTGTTATTTAATGCGCATAATACATAGAAAGGAAGCAAAATAAAGGCATTCGGGAGAAACAATTGATTAGATTAATTGCTTTATGAAAAACTCTTAAAGAAATGAGACAGCACTGAACATTTTGGATTAGTCCAGAGGACAAAACAGTCCCCAATGCATGTGTGTCCAGGTAGAAACCTGAGATGGCCAAAGAACAGCAGGATCTCAGTCAAGGAGGCGGAGTACAGAAAGGGTAGGCGGTGACCTCTGAAACAAATCTCATCTCTTTAACCATTTTACCAAAGGCTGGCTTCAAGAAAGAACTTCTCAAGGCTCTCTTTTAACTCTTGGAGTTAAAATACTTTGGACCTGGTTGTCTGGTGCAGAAAGAATGAACTATACACTCTTCTGAGGGGCATTTTCCAAGGTGCCGGTAAGATCCAAGAAGATCCACAGTAGCAGAAAGTGTTGGTGGTTTTAAAAGTTCAGCAATCTACTCTGCTGTACCGTTAACACAGCTGCAAGGATAAGCTCTCTCAAACACAATTATCAGCCCATTATTTCCCAGTGAAAACCCGACAGGTCTTCCATTTGTCTATTTGATTGAATCTAACTACTGTAGCCTAGCATTGGAAATCCTTTGGAGAAAGAAGCTGGGTGGATAACACCCAACAAGTCTTCTCAACCTAAGAAGAGAGGTTTGCAGCTCTCCCTTCTCCTCATCACTTATATTCCCCCTAGAGCCCACTGTTGGAGTTGGCCCCAAATCTTATTCTCAACTTTATGCTATTCCTTTTATCTGCATTTTTGAAATTAATAGAATTTAACAATCATTTTATATTTATATGATATACCAATTAAACTACTAGACTATTTTCAAAGAACTTAAACACAACATTTGTATCACTTTGTTGGTATGTCTCTGGCACTGCATTAAACTAACAGAAACCTTGCCAAATAACTTAAATGCTTTCATTAAAATGTATTATTTTCTGCATCTGCTAACCTTGGGATATGAAGCTTGCCCCACTGACCATGATAAATAGGTCTGATAAATTATTCATATTCATGTGAATACTGAAAAGTATTTGTTGCTGGGAAATTAACTGGCCTACATGGGATTAAACCCACAACCTTGGTCTTATTGGTCTTTAACCAAAAGAAATAATATACTGAAGTAAGGTTAGTGTTCTGCTTTGGTTGTTTTACCATTTCAATAATTATCTTCACTCACAGAGCAACTTAGTGTTAAAAAAACGCCCAGAAATATTATAAAAGTTCTTGGCATGTTGTAAAAATATTTGAAAAGTGATAGCATACCATATTTCAAACTCAGTGTCCCAAAATTCAAACTCTCTTTTGGAAAATTATGCAGACCTATTATTTGAAATTCTTGGTATAAATATCACCTTGATATAAATAAATAAACCTTTCTTTTTTTTTTTTTTGTGAGGAAGATCGGCCCTGAGCGAACATCTGCCAATCCTCCTCTTTTTGCTGAGGAAGACTGGCCCTGGGCTAACATCCGTGCCCATCTTCCTCTACTTTATATGGGACGCCGCCACAGCATGGCTTGACAAGCAGTGTGTCAGTGCACGCCTAGGATCCGAACCGGCGAACCCCGGGCCACTGCAGCGGAGCACGCACACTTAACCACTTGCGCCACCGGGCAGGCCCCAAATAAATAAACCTTTCTAACATATTTTTTAATGTACTTATTAAGGTCAGCAAAAGGTCAAAGTGGCTGGGTCCTGATGGATGCTGGTTAAGAACGAAACAGGGAAGATGGGTGAGAATGGCGTTGCAAACAAGGGCAAATATTCTGGTTGAGAATGGGCACAACGTGTTGAGTTCAGGAGGCACTGAGAATCCAAGTTTAGCAGAATGGAGATAAGGTGGAGGCATCTTTGTAGCTCCAGCTGGTGCTGGCACATAACTGCACTCAATACGTTAATGATTTGAATGAATGACTAAAGCTTAAGGGAAGAAAACTTCTGGGTCTACTATAAAAATCAGGAAGAGGGTGGGCCTAAGAGAAAGACAAGGCATAGGAAACCAGACAAGAAGGAAAAAGGTCAGAGGGCTGCTGTACACCAGTAGTAATGTATTACAGAGCAGTATCTAGAAAGAAAATAGATAAAAGATGGGAGAAATTCAGTGATAGGAAATGGTGTATACCAGACAACACAATGAAAACTGATTTTCTTTAAGTTTCAGGGAATAAAAGATACATAATAAACCTCTTATTCACAAAAAGCCTAGGATTAAAATTGATCTTTAAAGAACATAAAAGAGAAGCAAGAAAGGTCAAAGACAAACCAATAAAATCTATATGCAATCATTTCTGAAAACGAGCATAATCAAGGTTCTACCCTTTAGGTTCATGATCTATGGGGGAAATATATATGCACATAATGCCTATTTATGCTTGACTAAAATATTTGAGGACTATATAACAAGATTTCAATATGGCATAAACTTTGTAGATACCTTTAAAAATATCCAATAAAATTTGCTTCATTGTTTTTTCCTAGAGAAGTATTAATTATGTACTGTTTCATTTCAATTAAAATGGAATTCCTGAGACAAGAGTAGAAAGAAAGGAGATCACAATTTTATACATTGTGCTGAAAAATAAGAGACCTTCCACATGATGGTAATCCAGCAGACATAACTGGCTTCTTTGGTGTAAATGCTTGGGAACTCTGGTTTTGAAAACGTGTGTATACACCCACACGCTCTCGCACACACGAATGATTAAAGGAGTCTTAGTAAATGAAACAGTAATACAGCTTGATGCAAATTAAGAAAACAAATAAGGCAAAAAAAGGAATTCATAAAAGGGCTCTAATCCGGGATTACGCTCAACTAATCAATTATCTAACAGATTATCTAACAGATATGTGATCACATCGAGTAAAATGTTTAGGGTAGACTCTAGATGGTGGGTGTATGGGTGTTCACTGTAAACTTCTTTGAACTTTGCTATATGTTTGAAATTTTTCATAGTAAAATGTTAGATAAAAACCAACTAGGTGAATCTTGCAGGACTATTTGAATACAGAGAAACTTTCATGAACAAATTTATGAAACTTTTGATTATTTTTCCTTAATTTAATTTTTATTAAAATAACATATACATATAGATTAAAAAGCCAAATAACACAATAAGGCTTATAATGAAAAATACCTGGCCTCTACCATACACCCAAGTTTCCAGGTCCTAAAATCACAAGTATGAAACTATAAAAACTTTATTAAAATATAAAACCTATATTACATTTCTTGTGTAAATTATTTTTGAAAATGAGTGTGTGGGGGGAATAAAATAAACTGGAGAATCATGGAATGACACAATTTTAGAATTATAATTTTACATGTTCTGTTGAAACTCACAGAAAGTTGTCTTCTAAAATGATGTTACAGAAATGTCTTCTGCATATATAACTGGAGGGGGAGTGAAGAAACCACAATGAAACACAGGGAACCTAGTATGGCAGGGGGTTCTTAGTGGTGCTGTTTATACCTCAGGCAAGAGAAAGAGGAAAAAGCTCATCTGATTAAGAAGCCAAAACAATTTAATTATTGAGACCTAAAAATTTACATCATTGTCCAACCCACTGATTAAAAGCCCAACCTGAGCGAAATACTACATGAGAAGACTGGACTATATTTCCTTGAAATTTGTTTCAGGCAAAATTTTCTCTTCTCCAACTAGATAGTTGCTAGGAGCAATCCAGGTAAAATATAAGGATGATATACCATTTTGCCAGATTTCTTAAAATTTTCATATGGAGTTTGCAGACATACTAAGATTTAACTAGTATGTTCAAATTCTTGATTAGCTAGCCAGGGACACTCTTTTTAAAAAGTGATGTTAAATTCTAATTAATTCATTCTGCCAGTAATTAAAATGAACAACTTATCAAGCACAGGAAAAGCATTTTCTTGAATGTGACTTTCTTTGAAAAGACAAAATACAATCTGATATTTTACTGAAGTTTCAGTATAATATTCTTTTAAAAGTGTTGGTATCCTCTTAATAGTTTTTATGTTTAATATTTACTCATTTCATTTTGCCTTAAGTAATTTAGACAACTGAAAATAGCATCAGATTTCTTGGCTATTAACTTATATGAACTGAAAGAGTTACAGAAGATAGAAAGATGGATGAAGAGATGATGGGCAGACAGGTAGACTGCTATGTAGTTAAATAACACTAAGGAAAGTCCATGAGACACAAAATAGATTCCAGTTCTATTAATTTTTTATCCAGTCCAACTCTGTCATACAAAACAAACCTTATTTTAGTATAAATGTAAAAAACACCTTAGTTTTCAAATAACAAACATGGTTGACCAGGAAAAACTTCTTAGAGACTTGGAACATTACCCTAAAATATTTAATTTTGTTACACAGAATCATAGGAAGGGGAACATTAAAATAAAAATCAGCTAAGTAGTAAATGGAATTCTTTTTCCTAAAGGAGTCTTAGACCTAGGTCATTATTTAGTTTCATCTCACAAAAAAGTCTATTTTCAAGTGTTGAGAATGATTTTTGAATAATAAGTTTTATGAGACACATCTATTAAAATCCTTATAGGTAAAATTAACCAGCAGTGAATGCTTTATCACAAATATTGAATATTGGTTTCTAAGGGATATATGGAATCTATGATCCATATGCCAGAATATCCTGATATATTGGATTTGATTTTAAATTATGAAAGTCCTTCAATTAATAAGCCTTTCTTCTATAGCCATTCAACACTGAGGGTAGGGAGTTCAAGAGCTCTTTAATTTGGAATAACTGGGAAAAAGAGGAACTATTTTCCAGTCAGACTTCTTCAAGAACGGCATTTTTGTTGCTTCAAGTATATTTTGTCAAAGGGAAATGCTAGTAGCAGGTTGGCAAATAATAGTTCCTATTGGACGTACTTTAATAAATAGATAACTCTTTTATTACCACTTGTAATCAATGCAGTAGCTGAATATATTTAAATGGATGCTATTAAAATATGTACGAAATGGATTAAACAATCCTCCACCAGTCTTATTCACACTGTTCTCTGCTTGGTAACCCCTTTCTTCATACATGAAATAATGATATATTTCAGTCCTATTCTATAAACAATATAATTCATTCTGAATTGAGAAAGTCACATAAATAGGGCTTTACTATATATTAATATAACTATTAAGCTAGGAAAGAAAAATAATGTTTTCTTATGAATCAAACTGATTATTTAATATTCCTTTCTACTAATGAGTTTTGGTTCATTTCTTTGATGTTCCATCACTTCTTTTCGAGGTGCATGTTGGAATATGGGAAAGGGACTGGAGAGGGAAGAAGAATAGAGTGTCCATTCATCCACATTTATGGAGTGCTTGGTAGGTGCTAAGCCCTGTGCTAGGAGCCGAGGTCACAAAGATGAACAATAACTCTCACGACATTAACAGTCTGGTAGGAGAGGCACGTAAATAAACAAACTACTATCAGTGTAAGAACGTACAAGATACAGAGACATTCAAAGGAAAGAATGAATAACTATGATGGAGGGGGTGCGACAGGGAAATTTCTCAGAAGAGCAACAGCCAAGCCCAGTTTTCAAGGTGTACAGGTATTCACCTCTAGACTAGATGGAGTATTTAAGGCAAAGAGAAAGACAAAGAAAGATGAAATGGCATAGCGTGTTATTAATTGTTCACATGTTTGTCTCCCTTAATAGCCTGTAGGCTTTAGGTTACTAGCGAAGACAGGTCTATGTTTTATTAACTATTATAATGTCAAGGCCTGATTATAGCAGGTGCTCAATGAAACTTTTGTAGGATTATTTCCTATCAGTTACCATAGCACTCCAAATATAACACATGAATTTAGAACATATTTTTTTAACATCTGTAGATAATGATAACCTAAACTTAAAAATTAAAGAAATATATTACTTTACTTAATGCAATAAAAATAGTTCCAAAAGGACTTTCATTTGTTGACCTTAAAACGATGCAACATAAATATTCTACTTCTTAAGTTCAATGCTAAACTCAAAGCTCAGCAGCTGAAATCTGTACTTGAACAGCTAACTAGCAAGAATCACGATGATGTATTTATGGAACGCTAAGTGTTGTCCAGGTGCTGAGCTCAGCTCTTACCCATATTACGTCATTTGTTCCTGACAGTAATCCTACGAGGCAGGTATCCTCATTTTACAGATGTGACAGGGACAGTTTAGCAAGTTAATCATCAAATTCTAATTTAGAAAGTACATTTTTTCTTCTATAGTTGTAATATATACATGTCAGCTATACAAAACATTTTTACAATGCCCTGAACTGTGAAAGTAGCACTCATTCATCTGCTGATTGACAAATGCACGGCAGACTGCATGTCAGCTATCCAATTTTACCTCTAAGTTGAAGGACTGAAAAGAAGGGAAATTTTTAGAACATTAAACTTGTATAACATCACAGCATGCTTTGATGTTACAAATCATACAATGTATTCCATTAGTGATATCTAGACAAGCAATGGATGGCATGTTAATTACCCTTGGCTAGGCATACCCTTGCTGGTTTATTAGCACTTACTATTTTTTCTTGTTTTAATATGATATTTGGCCTTGAACCTTGTTTTATTTGTATAAAAATAAACTGACCTGGCCCTTTTGCATGCTCAAGTATCTGAGTTTTCTATGTATATTTAATACATTTCCACATCACTACCTGCTGCTAGATAATTAGTTCCTGAAACTCTTACTGAGTTTCAAACAGTGAAACCTAAGACGATCTGTTTTAATGTCAAGTTTCCATTCCAAAATAAATTTGTAATTTGCTTATTAATTTCCCTCCTCTGTGTAGGGGCCACGCCTCATGACTCCCAGAATATATGTTAGGACCACCTTCACACAAGAGTGGGTAATAAATAGCTTTACTGCTTCTTGGTAGGGCAAATCAAATCTCTTATTCTTTCTAATGCGTTCTTCACTGCCTTGTAGAAATCAAGTGATTTCCTTGCCACCTATAAAATTGCTTCAGCTAAAGAATAACTAAGCAACTGTCTGTTTTCCCATCTAAAAAGTAATCTCTCAAAAGCCCTATCTGGAGTATTATAAGGTCAATGAAGGAAGTTTAAAGTAATTGGCTGGCAACAACTATTTTTAAGTGATGTTTTTAAGCCACATCTTCTTCAGCCCCAAATGTTCTAGAATCACTAGGAGTTTGTTTGGATGAAGGCCCTTCCTATGCAGAAGGATTCAGCATTCTTATAGACACAGCAGGTTCCCAAAATCTTTTCTAGATAAAGTCTAAGAGTAGAACGATTATGTAAGTGGAATCAAGGGCCGCACTGAAGACAGACGTCCTGGAACTCTCGTTCCTGGAAACTTAATTATCACCTCTAAACAAACAATTCAATAAAATAAATTTGAAAATGCTGTACAGAAGGCAGAAAACTTAGTTTGAATCACCTCTTGGATGCTGGATTCTTTTACATGGGACCTTTTCAAACGCTGAGTGAACAACAAGAAAGAATCCTTTTACTAAATATTTGTCAAAGACAACAAAAGGGACACCAAGGCTTGTAAGAGCAGCGACCAACCCAAAGGGAACTACAAAACTCCTGAGGAAAGGCTCATCCCTCATAGTCAGATACCTTAATATGCTTTGAATAACGAAGATAAAATAGCTTTTATTTATAGTTGTATCTATGTGTATACACATTTTTGTTTTGTTGCTTTGTTTTTTGCAGTGTAATACATAAAATCGATTCACTCTAATAATACTAGTGCTTAAAGAGCAGACATCCCATATCATTAGTTCGTAGTTTAGGAATTAGGTGAACAGGAGAAAAACATTCTTATTCAGTTGTATGTCTAATTTAAATCTTTAGTAGAAGGTAATACACTGTCCCCTTTTCCTTACTCTTTTCTCCTCAACATGGCACCCCTCAGTTATTCTCCAGGCTTAGGATAAACACATATTCCAGTTATCACCATTTCCTCAATTCATCCAATTAAAAATAAATAAAAACAAGGTCAGCACCCAGCTACGCTGCAGAATACTCTAACACTCTATCCCAGGAGAACTATCGTAATTGTGTTGCATACACTGATTATAAACCCCTGAGAGATGACATTTTGTTCTCCATAAAATTAAACATGGAACAAAATTTCATTTGGAAGACATCATATAATATTTAAAAAGTGTTCTGAAGCTCACTGTCATGAAAGAGCTATGGCAGCAGGAAGTCGCAAGTGAACCTAAGATTTAGTATCTGATGAACTGGAAAGCAGACCAATTTGCTAAAGGATCAATTTGCCAAATAACCAATTTGCAGAATTTACAAAATGTACTGTTTACCAAAATTTTGTTTAACTACCAACTTTGTAGCAATTCATATTGGAAAGGAAAGATTTTTTTTAACAACTTTTGAAGACTTCTGCAGTTTTATTTGACTGGCTATTTCATTAACTTGCTACAGCTAGACAAAACTGAGGTAGCGAGAGAGGCGGGGAGACTAACGGGAGAGTCTGCAGCCTCAGAATCCTGGAGCTCTGGCTCTCGACAGCTGTAATGGTATCTCTGATGTGACTTTTCATCCACCCACCTGCCCCCCACACACACACACTTATGTGCATGAACAGTAGTGCAATGAGGCCTTTGGAAAGTATGTCTGAGGCCCAGACGTGGGAGAAACTGGTAAAAAAAAAAAAAAAAAAAAGGCAGAAGATGAGGGCAAGGTGCTTTTTCTAAGGATTAGGTCTGAGTCCCAGGGAGAGAGAAGATTCTAACTAAAGGAACTCTTTCCAGGAGGGACTTCATCAGGACAGAGGGAGTGAGGAGGCTGGTAGCTTGGGCAGCACAGGGAACATCAGGACAGAGGGAGTCAGGAGGCTGGTAGCTTGGGCAGCTGGTAGCTTGGGCAGCACAGGGCAGCACAGGGAACATAGGCAGCAAAGCAATGTCTCATGGCCGTGCCAGCCGTGAGATGATCTGGTCAAAGTGGCTTCCCTGCGTGGACTGCAGAGCAGACTTATATTAGAAGGCCAGAGCCCATGAGACAGAAATACTTGGAAATTATTGGTGGACACTTGGAGAGAGATGCTGAGGTTCCACAGCCAGGCTGGAGGGGGCTCCAAGACAGGACTTCTTGTTATTAATAATGACTCATCTGCATCTTTAGGGTAGGAAGACTCACGGACATTTAGAATGACTACAACTTAAAGACTGGCCAATTATCTTTTAAACATTGTTCCTGGATAAAAATCAAATTGTTCCACTTCTAATACAGCCAAACTATTTGTCTAAAGGGAGAGCTATTTTTTGTTAAAAAAAAAAAAAAAGTTTACCATAAACAACTGAGTTCTTCATACTATAGATATTGTTAGAAAATGGAGGAAATTGTAAACTATTCAAGTTTTGCTTAACTCTTTTACACCATTTAGTTTCCATTTTCTCTTATTATTACTTTGTCATCCTACGCTTCAAAAAATTAAATTAGATAATAAGCCTATTTTTATAGATATAAAAACCTTACATTACAAAAGGACTTTTCAGACATAAGAACTTCAAAAGATAATACATCAAAGTCTCTATCTTCAGATCTTAGAATTTTAAATTCAGTACAGCTTTCTATTTAAAGTTTCCCTAGTGTGTTTTCTATTTCTGAGAAATTTTATAATAACAAATACAGTTACTAAAAATAATCTCTTTGAAATTACAGTAACCGCATGAGAAAGATGTTGCATTCTGTAGTCTCAACATTATTTTTTTTTTTAAGAAAAACACCACCATGTTTAAATAACCACAAATTGCTTAGAAGTTTTATAAACAAAGAGAACTAAAGATTCCTCAAATCTCAGAAAATCATATCTTAGAATTGGAAGAGATCTCAGAAGTCTTCTAGTTCTAGCTGGTTTATCCTCTGCTCCAATTCTCCCTAAACTACCCTCAAGGCAGGGGATGTTTCTAGAGGAAGAGAATGTCCATCAGGATAGGTGTCAGTGAGGGTACAAGAAGGGACAAGACGTAGGTTTTACGACCCTTGAGAGACTGTTCACGTTTAATGGGATAAAGGGGGAGAAGGCTGACTACAGAGGGTGGTGAAGTTATCAGGGGATAAGGATTTGGCGAAAGACTGGACAGCTCTTCCAAGAAGCTTGAGTCTGCAGGCAAGAAAGAGGGAGAGTGAAAGCTGGAGTAGGGGTGGGGCTAAAAAAGTGTCGGTGCAGTTGTATAGCTTTTTTCTTTGTCTTCTCTTTTTAAAGATTAATGACATTAAATGCTGAAGACCAGGAACCATTAGTAAGTTAGAGCTTAAAGATATGGTAAAGAAAGGGTACAAAGTTTAGAGTGAGGTTTCCTGAGGGGTAGGAGGGTATCAGAACCAGTGTGGATGTGGGAAAAAAAATGAAGTTTTAGACAGGAGGACAATCTCTTTCATTGTAATAGGAAGAAATAATTAATGCAGACTCAGGTAATCTGCAGGTCTGAAGAACGAAAGACAAGGGGGTTCTAGTTTGGTGTCTGATTTCTTTGTAAAAGAAACCAAGGAGGAGGGGCTAGAGTGTGGAGGATGAGCAGAGGAGGCTTGAAATTGCTACCATAGAGAATAGAAAAACTGAGTAGGGAAATACAGAAAAACAGCCAGCATTGAGGGTCCTTTGAGACCAGCAACTGTACTGGGTTGAACAGTGTCCCTCAAAATTCATGTCCACTAGAACCTCGGAATATGATCTTATTTGGAAACAGGGTCTTTGCAGATGCATTAGTTAAATCATGATGAAGTTAGACTGGATTAGGGTGGGTGCTAATTCCAATATGAGTGGTATCCTTATAAGAAGAGAAGAGACACAGGGAACCGAAGGCCATGTGAAGACGGAGGCAGAGACTGGAGTTATGTTACCACAAGCCAAGGGATGCCAAGAATTGTTAGCAACCACTAGAAGCATCAAAGAGGGATTCTTCCCTAGAGAGTTCAGAGGGGGTGTGGCCCTGCTGACACTTTGAGTTTAGCCTTCTAGCTTACAGACTGGGAGAGAATAAATTTCTATTGTTTTAAGCCACCCTAGTTTGTGGTAATTTGTTACAGCAGCCCTAGGAAACTAACACAGCAACCAATTAATTTTGGCAGTAATCTGTATGGTTTGGGGGATTTTCTCCAGCAGAGCTCAAAGCCAGTGCAGGTATAGAGAAAGCAGGCAGCTAGAAAGACCCAGGATTGCACCTTTACCAGGTGTGTGCCACCCAAGGGCAATAGGGCTAAGGTGTTGAGGATAGGGGCAAGAGTAAGATTGAAAGAATGAGCCACAAAGTATAACTGGGATGAGAGAATAGAGTGAAGAAAGGGTGATGATTATAAATGGAGAAAAAGAATAAAGGCATTAAGAGAAGAGAGATCTTAATGAGAGTCAAGACCAGCTATATGGGAGGAATAACTTACTGATAAATGTAACGTTGAACAGGTAAAGCAGTTCCAGATGACAAAATGCAAAGTATGGAGTAGCATGGATAATGGGGAGATCAAGAAACTGGGCTAAATGTGTCATCATATAGACAGTGAAGTTACCTAAGAGGATGGCTAGACCAGGAATAGAATGGAAGGCTGAGCCAGGTGCTAAGTCTCCTCTCTCCAGCAAAATGAGGGCAGAGGCAGAGAATATAGAGAGCTGTTGATTGATATCTGAGAGGAGTCAAGGTTGCTGCATTTAGATGCAAAAGGCTCAAAGAAATTAGGATTATTTTTTTAACTCCAGGATGCATGAGTCAGAGGTGAATTAAGAACATGATAAAGTTGTGAGATGTGACAATGAACAGCTTTCACCTAAGGGGGCAACAGGGAAGAAGCATGAGATCAAGAGATGAAGGCAGGGCCGGCCCCGTGGCTTAGCGGTTAAGTGCGTGCGCTCCGCTATTGGCGGCCTGGGTTCGGATCCTGGGCGCGCACCGACACACCACTTGTCCAGCCATGCTGAGGCCGCGTCCCACATACAGCAACTAGAAGGATGTGCAACTATGACATACAACTATCTACTGGGGCTTTGGGGAGAAAAAGGAGGAGGACTGGCAATAGATGTTATAGCTCAGAGCTGGTCTTCCTCAGCAAAAAGAGGAGGATTGGCATGGATGTTAGCTCAGGGCTGATCTTCCTCACCAAAAAAAAAAAAGAAACATGCTTTAAAAAAAAAAAAGATGAAGGCAATAAGGCAGATAAGATGGTCAACACAGAGGCGGTTGTTTGAAAAATGAGCCCATCATCCTGATGATCAAGATTACTTTTTATTTACCCTATATTTCTCTTATAAAGATTGTAACTTGGCTATTATATAGTCACTCTGATATCTAAAACTTTACCTTTATTCATGTCCTTTAAAGAAGACTAGAGTTTTTGAAATACAGCGATGTTGGTCCCTTATCAGGACAGCCATTGGTTCCTCCTTTCCCAATCCCCCAGTTTACAGGCACAAAATAACATTGTTGGAAAGATCACTGATGCTTCATGATGTGCTTAAGAAGCAAAGGACATCACTGAAGACACAAGACCTCTATATTAGAGTTTAGAATATAACCAGTTCTGATGGATTCTAATCATTACAGAGGTCTGATGACCCTAAAGTAGGGAAAAAGTCAGACTAATTGTTATCATGGAAAGGTTTTTTTCCCCTAAGCTGCATCAGCAACTATGATCAAATTCTGCTACTTGGAAAGACAGTATCCAATTATACAGACAATGAACTAGAAAATTATTTTTTTATTTTTATTATTATTTTTTCTTTTGGTGAGGAAGATCAGCCCTGAGCTAATATCCATGCCAATCCTCCTCTTTTTGCTGAGTAAGACCAGCCCTGAGCTGACACCTATTGCCAATCCTCCTCCTTTTTTCCCCCAAAGCCCCAGTAGATAGCTGTATGTTATAGCTGCACCTTCTAGCTGCTGTATGTGGGACGCGGCCTCAGCATGGCCAGAGAAGTGGTGCGTCAGCGCACACCCGGGATCCGAACCCGGGCCGCCAGTAGCAGAGCTTGTGCACTTAACCGCCAAGCCACAGGGCCGGCCCTGAACTAGAAAATTAGAGCAATTAATCAAGAGAACCTTCCAGAATACTATCAGAGTATGGCCATGTGCCATCAATCTCTTTACTATACAAAGCAGTGATCTTCTTTAACCTTCTTTAAGACTGTGGCATGTGTGTCTACAAAACATTATATCTTGAATAGATTCATTAACGTCAATAAGAAGCCCTCTTTAATATTAAAGCCATTCTAGATATGAATCCGCTGCCAGAATAACTAACAGCAAGAACAACAACTGCAACCACAAAGCTGTTGTAGGCTGAGTACTGAAGGGCTGGAAAAAAAGGAAGCAAGAGCAGGGAAGCCAACAGAAAATAGTGTAGAAAAGTGAGGTTCATGTACGCAACTACAGCACAAATTGAGGTGTCCTAATAGAAGTACAGTTAAACTGCTCCAGGAATTTAGGGAAGAGAGAGACTATTTCTAGCTGAGCGGATCAGGGAAAGCTTCACGGAAGGGATGGCCACCACTAGTAATGATTCTTGTTCTCTCACCTTCTTGCCCACTTCAAATATTCCTATGAAATAATTTCAGTAGGAAAAAAACAAATCAAAACAAAGCTAAATCCTGAGTGATTATCTAAACAAAACACCATATATGATATACATACCAATACAAAAATCCAATGAGTGGAAGTTTAATAGCATAGGCAAAAACCATCACAAAAATGGCAGTTTGCTTGGCAAGATTTCTTTTCTTCTTCTCTCTGCATTTTATTCACTTCACTCAATAATACATTGGCCTACTTTGCACAATGTCAGCAGACAGACCTAAAATTTAAGCATTTTATCTGTTCTGACCACCCTTCCCCAAGGTGAGAGTTTAATGTTTTAGCAATACCTTGCCAGAGGTTGCACTGAGGGTTGAGGTGGGAAAACCTGGATATAAGTGGATGAACCAGTATCACTGAAACAAGAAAAAAATTCAAGTATGTGCTCTCTAGGCCTTGGGTAGGGGCAATGGCAGTCCGAGGAAAACGCTGCTATTGTCGTGGTGAAGTAGAAGACTACTTTTATTCTTTTTATTATTCTTTTTTTGTGTGTGTGTGTGAGGAAGATCAGCCCTGAGCTAACATCCATGCCAATCCTCCTCTTTTTGCTGAGGAAGACTGGCCCTGAGCTAACATCTATTGCCAATCCTCCTCCTTTTTTTCCCTTTTTCTCTCCAAAGCCCCAGTAGATAGTTGTATGTCATAGTTGCACATCCTTCTAGTTGCTGTATGTGGGACGCCACCTCAGCATGGCTGGACAAGCGGTGCATCCGTGCACGCCTGGGATCCGAACCTGGGCCGCCAGTAGCAGAGCGCGTGCACTTAACCGCTAAGCCACGGGGCTGGCCCCAAAGACTACTTCTTCTTTTTTTTTTTTTTTTTAATTTTATTAATTTATTTTTTTCCCCCAAAGCCCCAGTAGATAGTTGTATGTCATAGTTGCACAGCCCTCTAGTTGCTGTATGTGGGACGCGGCCTCAGCATGGCCAGAGAAGCAGTGTGTCGGTGCGCGCCCGGGATCCGAACCCGGGCCGCCAGCAACGGAGCGCGCGCACTTAACTGCCAAGCCACGGGGCCGGCCCCGAAGACTACTTCTTATTGCACTTCAATTAAACAATAAAGCCTATGATCTTGGAGTTTGCAGAAATGGAATTTGAGTTATGATTGCTATCTGCAACACTATATCAAAAATAGCAAAAGAGGCATTAGAAGCATCTGAGAAATGTCTAGTTTAGCTCCTCAAATGAATAATGCCAAATAAAGTTCTGTAATGCAAATTAAGATCTAAATACTGAGTTTTATTTTAATAATAAGCCACAATAATTAATATCCAATAAATAGCTAGTTATATCTGTTGGCTAACTTAGCTATATCTTAAACTTGTGTGGGCTAACACTTTAGATAAAAACACCAAGAGCTAATAAGAGTATAAAACAAAATGAACTGGTTCATAGGGCAGAAAAATGGTCAGCAGAATATAAAGATTTGAATTATTAAAAATCCTGAAGTGATATAAAAGAGGCTGACCTTTAAAAATGAATAGCAATCTGCTTCAATTTATGGAAATGTTATAAGGTCCCAGCCAACGGGAATCAAGGCTTTATAAAGCTAAGGATTCTCAGGCATGCTCCATCACACTTTGCTAAGTCTAACATTGCCATTTTTCGTAATTGCTGCCTCTTTGTTGTTTTCGTTGTGAGTTTTCCTCGCCTAGCCGAACCATAAGATGCTCAAGTTGGTACACAAAGTTCCTTTAACATAGCACAGTGAGTCACTGAGTCAGAAACTAAAAAGGAATTTAAAACGAAGCCTAATCTTTGAGTGTATGGTACCTTATGACATTAGCATCCTTACCACTGAAAAAGCCAAGAGAAAGTTGCATAATAAAAAAAGTTGGACACAATAGAGATTGGGCTCAGTGTGAGCTCCTAATGGCCAGGAGAATACAAATAAGCCAAATACTAAATAACTTGAGCCACCAAGTTGCAATAATCACCTACAAATACAATATATTTCACTGCTGTTGTGAAAGGGAAGTTAAATATATACATAAAATATTCTCCAAGTTGTTGCCTGTGGGTTATTAGCATGGTAAAGAATTCTGACAAACTTTACCTTCCTATAGAGGTCCACCACTCTCATTCAATTTGGTTGTAGTGGATTTGCTTCATTCATTAATTTATTCCTTCAATATTTATTGAACAATATAACAGCACTGCCCTGGGCAGAGAGAGAGAGAGAGAAACAGAGACACTGAAAACCCATGATTCTTACCACAAAGGAACTTACAATTTAGGAAAGAAGATAAAATATATTTGCAAATTATATTCTTAAGAGTGGTTCAACATGTTGTAGAAGACTGGAGGGGGTGTTGATCACTTTCAGCTGGAGGGATCAAGAAATGACCTATCTGAGCTGGGCATAAAAGAACAGGTAGATGTGATCAAAGGCAGAAGAGACGAAGGTGTTGCAGGTGGTGGGAAGGAGTGAGGACCAGTGCAGGCAAGGTGAGTCACCACTTTGGATGGAGCTTAAAGTTGCAGTGGAAAGTCAGACTGGGCCTGTAGCCTGAGGTCAGAGAGCTCGGCAATGCTTTTACTTGCTTTTATCAGCTTGCTTTTCTCATTTTCCACAGCAACTATTCCAAACTCTCATGAATCAGCTCTGTCCCCCACCCACCTCACCATCGTCATCTTCTTACCTAACCTCTGATCTGACAGAGAGAACAGTCTTCCATCAAAGCATCTCTCACTTTCTCACCACCTATTTCTCAAACCAAAATATATATTCAAGCTCAACCTTGCCTCCTGCCTTAGAAAAGGAGAAACTTTTTAACTTTTTCTGTTCCTATCCCTTCCTGATTTTTCAGAAAATTTGCTCCATCATTAATTCATTTCCCTTTCAGCTTTTCCTCTATTGAATTTTCTCAGCCTTTCAAAATACTCAACTCCTCTGGTCATCCTTGATGTGGCTTCCCCTTCTATTGAACTACTCCAGCGCTCTCCTCTTCTTTACCAGCAAACTCCCTGTAGGAATCATCTAAACTTGCTATCTCCACTCGCATCAATCTTCATTCATTCCACTCAAATCTGGCTTCTGGCACTCTCATTCCTGTGAAACCATTCTCTGAAAGGTCAACAAATACATCCTATTTGCTGCACCCAAAGAACTCTTCTCAGACTTTATGTCCAAAGACTCTGTTGGCACCTAGAATTTCAGATAAGTTGCTATGTTTTAGAGAACGAATCCATTAAAGTCCATAAGTACCCAACCTTGCAAATAGGCCAACTACTACTGAAAAAAAATTAATTTAGATGAAATCAATATTTGCAAATATAATATTGTGGCCATTTACAGCCATATACAGAAAATATAAGGTTTTTTTTTTAAAGTCTCAAAACCATTTGTAAAAAGACAAATAAGACATTTCTCCAATGATTCTTTCTTAGGAAACAGCTTTATAATTAGGATGAATCATACTTTTTTCCTAGTATATGTCATCATACAGTCTGCAAATACCTCACTTGTGGATCAAAAGAGATGTAAAAAAACAAGAGATGCAATTACTTTTACTGAGTCTTCCTTTAAACTGAACATAATGCAGAAATCTCAAAATAAGACTGTTTTGGGATGCCTATGATGACGATAAAGCCAATAGATCTTTATCTGAGAATAAGTAGTAAACTGCTTAGGAAGATAATCAACTCTCTTAGAATACTAAGAAGGGAACAGTCCCATAGTATTTATAAAGTCATAAATACTATCTTCACAACTCCCACTATTTTTGATTCCTTTTATTTTCTACTTTGTTAAAGGGAGACTTCATGACAACTAAGACTACCTCTCTAACTTTTGCTCTCCCCACTTAAAAAGATGAACTTTGGGCTCCAATCAGGGCAGTCTCCACTGTTGAAGCAACAACCCAGTCTGCTGTACCTCCCCAATTTCTTTACCAAATCAAAACCTACTGCTCCTCAAGATCTAATTCAAGGTCCAGTTCCCTAAACTCTCCCCCTTACAATATAAGCACTCATATATTGTTTCTGTGATACTTGATAATACACTAACTTTCCAAACGTGGGCACAGGGATATGTTCATCGTGAATTTTTATTCTGATGCTGTCACCAGCATGCCTTGATCACAGAGTATTAACTATAAAACACAGGCCTTACCCAAGATTCAGGTTCTATGCATTTATAAAAATGCATAGAGTATTTCTTTAGAGTATTTAAATACAAACACCTTTAACAAGCACAATTTTAATAATAATATATACAGGACAAACGTTTTATAACATGTTTCCCTTTGCCTAACCTCTGTTAATCTGTTAAGTCTAAACAAAAGTCCGTGTTTCCTATCAAGTCTTTCCTAATTTCAGTCCTTACCAACGTCCATCCCTAAAGTATCAAAATATAAGCCTTCATTATGACAATTTAATAACACAAGAGATGGCTACAGTCTACTTGAATTACTAAGGGAACTAACATTGGAACCAACATATTAATGATGTTTTTATTGGTCAGAAAGGTTACTAATAATTTCTTTAATGAAAATTAATTAGTAAACTATTTGGAAACTTTGTTTGGATTTACCATTGTAAACCTATCATGGTCGTTAAAATTCTGTTCTGGATGAAAGCAAGTAAGTCTTGTAATTTCCATGTACTCACACCAATAGTGTGGAGTGCCTCTCCTGAGTGGAAGCATATCTGGCCAAGTGGTAGATCTTTTATAATAATGATGTCTAAGAGCAGTCTGCAAAACTAGGAAGAGTTTGCTGTTCAGCTTTGAGGAATGCTGGTTAACTAAAGTCAGTCAGATGTGCTACCCAAGAGCAGTGATAACTGTGCCTAGAAAAGGCGTTGACTAACACTTCCTCTTCTGCCGCAAATTAGCTCATTACCATTGTAAATCACCAATGCAGGAAGAACCCTTATGCATTGACTTCTAAGAAGGTCACTGCTAAGGATCATGTTTGACTAGAGCAGTTTTTCTCAGTATGGATAATAATATGCCTTCCCCTCAAGCCCTATGCACACACACGCTTTAATACCTGACTTTGGCACTGTGAGCCAGGTTTATTTATTTTATCTTCTGCTAAAGGCCATTTCAAATCTGTGAGGAAATGGGGAAGATGTAAATCATAAATAAACTATGAATACAGGCTTTTTAAACTTTTGTATAACAGTCTCAAAAGTTTCCACAGGGTACCCCAAGCTACTTTCAGACTACATTTATACAATGCAAAATTAATCCAAAGAATGGAGACAAAATCTATCACTTCAAAGAAAGCAGCTATTAACCTACAGATAAGACAAACAACTCTCATCACAAATTTCTCACATTTAACATTTAAGAAATTGTGTAGCACCCTCACAGTATCAAAGTCTAGTTGTTTAAGAGTCTACAAATACCCATGTTATGTAGATTCTTTCAAAATGTGTTATGTACAATAAATAATTAGGAATCACAGATAGATGTTTACTTAACAGTACTCAAGTATTTGTTAGAGAAATATTTTAGTCACCACAAATAGGCATGTAGCACGAACAATAGAGAACAACAAAGACAAAGAAGAGCACAAACATGATGCCTGCCACCAAAAGATTTGAGATAGCAATTTTTTTAACATAAAATATTAGAATGAAAAGAATCCAACACATTGCAGATTCCTGTTAGTTTTCTATATTCAAATGAGACTATAACTAGAAAAGGTACTTTATAAAATAAAAATTGAGAAATAAATGTAAATTAGTGGTTATATTATTTTAATTTTTCTTTCAATTATCAATCCCTATGAAAAAGACGACTAAACTACAATGAAAAGTGTTTGCATTAAGTTACTAATTATCACAAAATAAACACACTAAAATAGGCATGTTGTGTGTATATGCGTGCTCTGACAGATTCTCCAAGTCAATAATCTTACCAAGTAGGAGATTACTTGGAATTTGTTCCATGTGGTCAAATGCAATACTCTTGCGCAAAGTGTACTGGGGACACGTACACTTTCCTCTCCTATATAACTTTGTTAGGAGGAAGCAGGTGAATTAGAAAGTTGCTAACACACTTTCAACATCTTACACTTCAAGGAGGACAGAGAAGCTGGCTTATGATAACTGCACCAGGACTTGTTTTGCTCTGTCCAGATTCTATGACAAAGTGAGTTTGGGTGCTTTTAGCAATCTGATGAGAAGTATAGGGTACCTATGTTATAAAATATTCATAATAATATAGGCTATAATAATATATATAAATAATTTTATATATAAAATAAAATTATGTGGAATAAAATGGAGAAAACAACTCATTTAAAAAGCTGCTTAGACAATTTTCAACATTAATAAGTACACAATTTCTGTATTTAGTTTCATATTCTTGTGGACTGCTTTCTGATCAGAATCCATTTGTAAAAAGTGAAGGCACATGACGGTTTGCATGTGCACAAGCACAGGCACACACACACACACATCAGCAAGGTCAGTATTGTTTTACTAATACCTTTGCAATACTCAAAACAAACCAACTTACTTAAAAACAAAACAACAAAATAAAAAAGATCCTAGCAACTGGGAAAAAATACAGAAAAAATATTCTGAATAAGGAAGAAAATTCTATAAAGCTAAAAGAGAAAGGGTACAACCTTTATAAATAATGAAATGGACACATGCCCAGAATAAAGGAGAAACAAGGTAAAGCTTTTTTGGACAAACCCAAAAAAGAAATACAATCCACAATGAAATTATATATACTATATAAAATCAAAAGGCAGGCATAAGTTCCTGTTAAGATGAATTTCTGGATTGAAGGATACACAGGGTTTAGATTAAGGCCAATATCTCAACTTCAGTGAGAATAAATTTTGATTTTCAAATCAACAGGAAGCTAAAGTATATTGTTACATACGTTTTACATTTGCATTGAAACTCTCATATTTTGCTTCAAAACAACATTACAAGGCCATAAAGATTTAGTGTGTAGCAGCCACACAGTGAGGTGACCCTGTGAGGGAACAGCTGCTGGCATCCTCTGCTGTTGTTTCATCTCTCTCACTTTCGCCTTTGGAGGGAAAACTGACAGCATTTTAATGTGTGTAACAATATTCTTTACAGTCAGTGTACAGTCTACAGAAAGTTATCACTCAAAGGCAATTTCACAAATTTTACTCACAAACCTTCTTCCACAACTCTGAACTTTAAAATGAACCTATTTTGTAAGTTTCACTGTTATCAGCATTTTTCAGCATGTTACTCTTAAGAAAATAATATAAACAGTTAGAGCATCAACATTTAGGCAAAGACAAGCCTTTTGAATGAGTAAAATATAACACGTATATAATTTTCACTCATCTATGAAAACGATAATCTTCTAACCAACATCTGAATATATGCTTAAGAATTTTTTATTAATGGTGCCATAAGACATGCACTCATTATCTCCTAGACCTACCTTCCACACTTTAGGCATTTATTATAGCTGGCTGATCTTAGAGAAACAGCAGATAGCCCCAGGGCAAGATTTTTCTCCTACTGACGTCAAGCGTACAGAGAGAGACAAGGCAGCAATGACTGTCTCTTTTAGCACTATCTCAGACTCTGAAACTCACTGAGTAGAAATATTAATAAACCAGGGAGACATTTAAGAACCACAATTCCACACTGATTTTTACATGATCAAATGCCAAGACCTTGTTCATTTAAGTTACAAATAACATGCTTCTGTATGTCCCTTCTAACAGTACAGATAATCTAAAAATATACACATATCAGTCTTACTTCTATCCTTCAGCAGTTAAAAAAAGAGGAGACTGTTTTAAGATAGCATTTATTATCAACTGTACACCTGTCTTATGTGGTTCTCTAGCACTGCCGTAAATCTCGCTTCTGCGGCAATGAAGAGGTCCGCTGGTAAAGCACTAACAACTGCTGAGTATCTGACCTCCAGACTGAAGGTGGTAGGGGATATCACCAATCAGATGTGTGTAAAAAAGCATGTGAGGGGCATATACGTGTGTGAGATGCTGAAAATAGATCATCTACAAAAACTTGTACAAACCATAAATTGACTGAGTACCTACAATATTCATGACACTGTACTAGGGCCTCAGATATAAAAATGAACAAGACACAGTATCTACCCTAAAAGAGCTCAGAGTCCAAGGGACAGAGAGACAAAAAAAAAAATCACTGATTATGAAAGAATAAGAAAGAAGTGATTACGACAAATGGATAGAGTATGATGAGAGTAAGGAGAGGGAACTCCAATAACCTGGAGAAGTCAGGAGATTATTTAAAGTGGAAAGGCATTTGAACTGTCTTGAAGGACCAACAGGAGCTACCCAGATGACTGGGAGAAATTTAGGAAAAATAATAGCATGAGAAAAGTATATTCCTTGTGGCTAGAATGAAGAGAAGGTGTGGTATCACAGCAAGAAAGACCAGAAAGGCCACACAGACAGGGACTGAGCAATGAACCACTGACTATGCACAAGGCACCATTTTGTTAAGCATCACAGAGGATACAAAAACACATAAATCCCAATTGTTTCTGAGGAACACAATGGCCAACCTCAGTTCAGAGGTATGGTGGCCTTTAATTCATGCATGAAATCTCAACTTCCTTAAGAGAATCCTACTCCCAGCTCCACCTACTAGTCGAGCCCTCAGCCCAGCCCTTAACTTGTGATACAAAGTATCTGTAGAACAGATGCTTTAGGAAGAGTAACCCAACTCAAGGCCAACCAATTCTCATCCACATCTCAGTGAGTGAAATACCACTTGCAGAGAATGCTGTTAAGGGCATGCAGTCTCTCCATACCCTTAGAGTTGAGACACTCTAAACCATATGTAGCCCAATGTTTTGACCTCTTATGAGACTGTTTTTACTGTCCTGCTCTTTCTCATTCTGCCATTAGCCAATGTGGATGAGCACTCTGAGACTATGTGGAACATTTAACATAAAGATGCAGTGAGGACGCTGGTCACAACAATGCACAATGTCCTCTGTGAGGAACCATGAGAGATCTTTCTCTCAAGTCCTTCAGAAATGGTCATGCTTTTTCTGAGCCTGTTGTTTACTTTAATACTATGGACATTGTCAATGATCCCATTCAGTTTCCCTCTACAGCAGGTGCCAGAAAGCTCAGGGCCAATTTATAGACCCATATTTTATAGGAATATAGAACCTTATAACATATATTCTGTGTATTAACCTTATAACGTATATATTAACTTCATAACATATTTTGCAAAGTAAACTCACACCCTTATTTTCCCTTTACCTTCATTTCTTCTCTCCTGTTGTGGTGCTGCTATTATTGTAGCATACATATTTATGTTTGCCACTTTAAATCTTTATGGAAACATAGGGTATAAAATCAACCAGTTAGCTGATTGGCTCAAAAAATTTAACAAGTATCTCTTATATGCCAGGCCTGTGCTGAAAGCTAGAGATAAAAGCTGTCAATGGGACAGATTGATTCTTACGGTCAGGAAACTGAGAGTTAATGAATGAAATAAATAAACAAGTGATAATACAGTAGGCAAAACATTTATATAGGGCAAGTATAGTGGGAAAAGCATTCATAGAGGGAACACAGAAGTCTAAGATAGTTGGGAAGGTTTCCTGAATGAACGTCATCAAGCTGAGACCCACAGGCTACTAGGAGGAGCTATCCATAGTGAAGGCTCAGAGTACTGTGCACTCTGGAAAGGAAAGCCGTTCAGCAAGGCTGGGACAAATGGTACAACTAAGGAGATGGGAGATAGGCCAGAGAGGTGAGCAAGGAGCAGGTCGTAGAGGGCCCAGTAAATCATGTTAAAGTAGATTTAACCTTGGAGCACTGTGAAATCTAGGAGGAGTTTCAGGTGGGAACTGACACAATCAGATTTGCAGTGTAACATTTATTGAGTGCTTGCTATTTCCCAGACACTGTGCTAAAGTGCTTTAAGTACATGACTGCACTGAATCCTCACAAGAGTCCTATAAAGTCATAGAAAGTAAGCACTATTATTATTTTATTTTACAGATGATGAAACTGAGGCTTACTGAGAGAAAGTCGTCTGACCAGTCACATTGCTAATTCTGGTGAAGGCAGGATTCTAATCCAGGTCTTTTGACTCCAGAGCTTGAGTACCTAACTTAGCATGCTTCCACCCTCATCTAGAAAAATGCCTGACATTCCACTACAATGTGGAAAAAGGACTGGTTAAGGCAAGACCAGAACCAGGAAGACCAGCTGAGCAGCAGTATGATAAAAGAAAAGGATTAATTTGAGAGATATTGAAGAGACAGAAATCAAAGGACCTTGGTTGGGATTTCACTGTACATGAGAAGAGCAGAGAGGAGGTGAGCCGAGAATGACTTCCAGCTTTGTCGCTTGTGCAACAGAGTCAACGATACACAGCGGTTAAGACAAAGGCTCCTTAGCCAGATTCCTAGCTCTGCCATTTAAAAGCTGGGTAATCTTGGACTATATTTAACTTCTCTGTACCTCAGTTTCCTCATGCATAAAATGGAGATGATAAGATCTTCTCCAAGAATTAAGTGAACTAATTGATGTAAGACTCTTAGAATAGTCTTGGCACATAAGCAGTCAACTAATCTTAGCCATTGTTATCATTATCATCATTACCACCACCACCATTCCGTGGGGTGAGGAATATAGGAGGCAAAGCAGCTTAGGGGGAAATGACAAGCTCAGTTTTGAAAATATTGAGGCTGAAGTGCCTGCAGAACCTGCAAATGGTCGCAGAACCAACAGTCACATATATGGCTCTGAACTAAGGGCTTTTGGACTAAGGATTTAGACTTAAGAGTCATGAGCATATGGATGATCATTTAAGCCACCAACCTGAGTGACATGGCCCAGGGAGAATGTGTGGAGTGAAAGGTCAAAGGAACCTAGGAGAGCTTTACGAGGAACACAGACAATCAAGGGACAGACAGGTATGAAGAACTTGCAAAAGAGTCTTGAGAAGCCAGAGAAGTAGGAGAAAAAATGAGCACCCAAGGGGAGAGTGTATTTCAAGAAGAATCAACAGCGCCAAATGTTGCTAAGAGCGGAAATAAGATATGGATGGAAAGGTATTCATTGGATTTAGAAATAAAATCTTTGCCCTTAATGATCTAGGTGACATGGCCGTTGCTGTCCTTTTAGGAAGGTAACAGGTAAAATGTATTAAAGCGGCTATTACTATAAGGTCTACTGTGCTAAGTCCTATTAAGGAGGAGAAAGATATTCAGTCCAGACGACTGCCAGCCAGGGGAAATGGGAATGGACTCTTAGAAGAAGATCATTAAAGGAAGAATAGTATTTGGAGGTTAAATAAAGAGCAAAGCATTGCCAGTTTTAGCCTGGACAGACATAATTAGAGGCAAAATTCAGAAAGCATAAGGCACAGTCAGGAATAGTCAATTAATTCAAATAGGTTGGTTCACGTTGCATGAAGGGGGGTTCTCAGTGGGTAAAACTTAAAAAGTGGATTGGAACCATATTATAGAAAGTCTTGATCAAGAAATGCAAATATTAAAACACCCTTCCTCCCTGGAAAATGCCTAAGTATTCTTTAATTTTAAGCTCATAAGCCACCTCTTCAATGTCACTTTAGGTAAAGACAGGCTAACCTTTTTTATGTCCTAAACATACTTTCTATTCATATCTCTAATGACACTGCATTATAATTATGTTTCTTAAACCTTACAATACTCAAGGGAATGGGCTGTGTCTTGGTATCTCAGCAAACCAAACAACATATGTGCCCAAGAAAGATGTTCTGAACAAATAAACATATACACAATTACATTAGAGTGCTACTTTATCAAGACCGTTAGCTGTGTGCAATATGAACTAGCAAAGGAGAAACCAGAGGCAGACAAGTTAGAAAGCCAGGGAAGAGTGAAAAGGAGAAGTAATGGGATCCCAAACAACAGGGCCACTATGGAAATGTAGGAAGGTGGGATGTCTCTAAGAGATGCTTCCAAAGCAATATCAATGGAATTTGGTGGCCAAATGAAATGGGGCAGAGCATAAAAATAAGATTTGTTAAACATCTTTAAAAAATATATACCCTTTGACTCAGTAATTAGATTTGGAAATGTATCTTAAGGAAATAATTACAGAGATTTATGCATACTTTGGTATTACTTATAAGGGTAGAAAATTGGAAACAATTTTAATTTTGAACAATAGAGGACTGGTTAAATAAATAGTGGTCCCTCTAGCTAATAGAATACCATGCATACATTAACATATCATAAAAAATTATGTCAGGATAGTGAGAAAACATGCACATTATAGTAAGTTAAAAAAAAAAACAAAAAACAATAACGCCTTGGGGCCGGCCCGGTGGTGTAGCGGTTAAGTGCCCATGCTCCGCTTCAGCAGCCCGGGGTTTGCAGGTTCGGATCCTGGGCACAGACTTATGCACCACCTGTCAGGCCATGCTGAGGTGGCATCCCACATAGAGCAACTAGACGGATGTACAAGTATGACATACAACTATCTACTGGGGCTCTGGGGAGAAAAAAGGAAAAAAGGAGGAAGATTGGCAACAGATGTTAGCTCAGGGCCAAAGTTCCTCAAAAAAAACTTTTATCTAATATTTAAAAAAAAACCTTTACAGAACAAAACATATGATTTGACCCTAATTTTGTTTGATATATATGAGTACACGTGGAAAAAACAGAGGAAGACTATATACATATATCAAAAGGTAGGCACCAGATATTTCTGAGAAGCGATTGACAAGACTATAGGTGCCTTTTTCCTCTTTATAATTAATTTTCTAATTTTTTTTTACAATAAGTATGTTCTGTTTTTATAATTTAAAAAAATCCCCTCTTTATAGGAAGTGAGCTAGTATTGAGGAAATCAAGTCATCAGGCTATTTTTTTGAGACTCGGTGGCAAAAAGAAAGAAAAAGATGGAACCACAATTTGAAAGGAGAGATAGTTTGAGCGTCATGTTTCTTTGTTTAGCTTTGTTTTAAGGATTAGAAAAACGGAGAAGGAGCTGATAAACATAGAAACCAGAAAAATAAGAGGTGCTTACAAAAAAGGAAATCCTTGATATATTTTTCCTTTTAAACAAAACGCACAGTACAGCCAAATACCAGGGAGAAATCTTGCAAAGTGAGAAAAAAAAAACCCTACAAAGATTACATTTTTATAGTACTCGGAATAGAAAAACTGTTAACGTACTACAGAGTGGGCAGAACATGGGCTTTGGCATCAAACAGACTTGAGTTTAAATCCTGGTACCTCCACTCAGCAGCCATGTGACCCTGGGCAAATTATGACAATAAGTCAGTCTCCTCTGGTGTAGCATGGGGCAAACCACCGCCTAGTGCAATTATAGAAATGAAGTGATCTGTAGGAAAGCAGGCCAGTGGGGTCGCTATGTGCCCAGGACCCCACAACCAGACTTGGGAGTCAGCAGGTCTGAACCTGCACCTGAGTTATCGGCGTTTTAAAAAGCTCCCTGGGCGGTTCTACTGCATGGGCAGAGTAAACATGTGAACAACTCAGTGCCTGGCACATGGTAGGTACCTGATAAATGTTAAATAGTTGTTTTTATGTACAGAATACAGGACTTCTATCACTTTGCATTAAGGTTGTCATGACTTTTTTTTCATTAAAGACAATGACAAGATCTATCCTAAATGAGCAGCTCAGATTTTTTGCTATGAGAGAGAGAGAAAGAACTAAAATGAACAAAAAAAATACAAACTCCATTTTTGGTGTAAAGCAGTCCCATAGCATTCAAAGATTCAAAATGAGAGACTCCAAAGGTCTCTGACATGTGGTCATGTGTAATTTTGCTGAGGCAAATTGAATCCTATCTGCTTCATGATGTGTAGGACGAAGTCACTTAGTTGATCCATGTGCTTTCCTCCTGACCAAAATCCAAATTTCATTTAGGTTTTGTTGTATTCTATTCATGGCCATAAACAGATAAAAGCTTTGTTCTTTGTAAGATGGCCTCAAAAGAGACTCAACTGCTACAAAGATATTTGCAAATTTGGGGAAACAGAAAAGGTCTCAGAAAATATTCTAGCAAATGTCAAAGATCTACTGTACAATTACATTTTTTTAACTTAAGGGAAAGGTCTTATCCTATTTCATAGTTTCCAGCAATAAAAAGTCACATGAAAAGGTCAGAGTGCACGGCATTTAATGCACACAATATTTCAATAGTTTATCTGTCTGCCTTTCTTCCTGGCCTCCTACAACATGCTGGCTGTTAGGAAGGGTCATCGAAATGCACTCCTGGGGGAGGCTCACCAACTAAGATAAACGGAGTGTGAGCCAGACAGTGGTTGCTCCTGCTGGCCATCTTTAGTCCCCCACTATATACAGCCACGAATAGGCAAGAAACAGAGTGGATTATCAGTAGTTAGTCACGCACTAAGCAACAAGTCCAAGAAATTAAAACGACCTAACGACGCTGTTGAAGACTGAGCTGTCTATGATTGGTATACTGCTTTTACTTCCTAGGTAACCGCCAGCTTTCTCAGAGCAAATGAGAACTACTGTAGAGCAAAACGACGGAGCCAAACACAGGACTATCAGATACTATATATCTAATCTGGGTGTTAAGTCAGCAATTCTCTCTCCCTGAATAGACACTGAAAAGTTTTGATCAGGTGTGCTGATCCAAATTACGTAGTGGGAACTTATTTTTTCTCTAGTGGTTAACCCTGTATCCCCTAGATGAGTAGAAAGACAGCATCTTTCATTCCTTCATATTTAGAATTTAGGCATATGAGCTAAATATGGATTGAAATATGGATTATTGTACTTTGAATTAAAAAACATTTTATTTCAAATCCGAAACTTAAATATATCTATATGATGTTTTAGAGTCTTAACACAAGTGTTGAGTGACTCGCTCGAGCGGCTTGATCTAGAAATGAACAAACTAAAAACATGACTATTTGCAGGCAGGAATTTCAATAATAATGACTCTGGACAACCTTCTTAAATATTGTTGGTTACTCTACAACACAAGTCTTCAGCTCAATCAGATTGGTTCTGCCTAGTTTACTGCTGAGCTCTACACTGACCCAAACCCTGTACCCTTCTTGTATTCTTCCTTTCCTGCCCTCAGCTACCCTTATTTTTTCTGCCTATCCAAATCACATACGGTTTTGAAGGTCCAAGGGAAACGTAGCTTCTTAAAGAAGCCTTACCTGAGTATTTCAAGGCTACATGATCTACCTTTACTGAACACTCCTGTAATTATTTAGCATAATATTTATACATTATATACCATAAAACTTAGCATGTAATTCTATTGTCATATTATTTTTAGATTTTTCCATGTGTATTATTCTTATCTATCCACAAAGACTGTAAACTTCTTGAAGGCAAGGTCATATCTTTAACGAGACATACCCTCAAACAAATATGAAGTGTTTTCTTTCTCACTTCCAACTACTACTTTAGTCTACTTTCAAGTTGTTTCAAATATGCACACTTGTGCCGTCTAATGGTGAAAGTAATTGTTACATGGTTACAACTCAGTAATCGGCTTACAAAGCATTTAACAAAATCAGATAATTAACCAAATCATTATTTGTTTGAAATCAAAGAAGAATAAGCTATTATTGTTAAAAGTGATTAAGTACCAGAGATGATGATGAGTATAACTAATTTTGGTGCAATGAGTTAAAATTTTAAAATTGTGATAAATTTACTATAGTTGTATAATTAAAAACAACAAACTTGCTCATATAAAAGCCTCTTTTCTCTAAGTTAGTGACTTCCTTTAGGGTTTGGGTTAATCTAGTACTGAAAAAACTTATATAATCACATATTGAAAGGTTCTGTGGTAAGAAGTATATGAAATAAATCATCCATGACAGGTATCTATCAGTGTAATATGTAATGCACTGAGAAGAACATGCTAGGATACTATGCTTGTCTTACTTTTCAGAAAAAAGAAAAAATATTTAACTCAGCCAATACTGATTGAGTCTCTATGTGCAGAACATTCCATATCCTCAAGAAGTAAGAGTATAAAGCAAGCACACAAACGGTGGAAATCAAGGTACTCAGGATAAACTTTTTGTAATTACTATTACAGGAACAACACATCTGCATAACGTTATATAATGGGTGTTATATTTCAGGATAAGTGTGTGTTTTCTAAATGTTCTTAATCCAAACAGACGCACAGACACTACTTTCCTCGTTTTACATTTTCACTTATTCAGTGCTTCCTGGTAAGACTTTATCCTTAACTTCTTGAGTCCTAAACTTCTCATCTGCCCATTTGTGGTGACTGCCTAATGGACGTCAGCAACACTGAATTCAGTTACAACCGTGAGCAGTAAAGAGTTACTTCATGGTAATTTGTTTTAATATGTGGTCTCCAGGATTCCATTGGAGTAATTTATTTATAATGGTCATTTGTTTTAACAGCAAACTTGTTTTTCACATAACCCATTATCAAAAGCAGATCTCAGGGTCCTAAAGATCAAAAAGTTGTGCTAGGCCCTTTCTGAGTCTTAGATTCCTTTTCTAAAAGGGTACTCTTGACGAGATGATTTCTAAGCCCCTTTTCACCTCTGATCCTTGACGAAAATTTTTCTGTTCACTTGACACCTCCACCCCCTACCCCCGAAAGCAGAGCTGCCCTCGACTCTCCACCTGATGCCTCCTTAGGGTGTGCCTGCCTCCCCTATTATCTCAAGCAGCAGCATAACCACCTCCCTTGTGACTACCATCCTTCTGTGATCCGGCCATTTAGCTCTTTTTTTTTCTTTTTAAAAATCTTTTTTGAAGAAAACCATCCAGCTCACTATTATTATAAAAGTGCTTTATGATTTGGAGACTTTGTTAACTAAAATCAAACTATAAATACAAGAGGCACCAAGTTATAAAAGAAAGAACACAGGATATTCAGTCAGATCAACCATATTCCAATAACTTTGACAAGCTTCTTCACCTCAATTGCTGCTTCAGTTTTGCCCCACAAGTTAAATATTAATAATGACAACTACCGAGTAGGGTTGTTGTGAGGACTGATTGAACTTCTGCATATAAAACACTTAGCATAATAGCTGGTACTTAGTAAATGCTCAGTAAATGTTAGCTGCTGTTACTATTATAATCATAATCATATTTCTTATTTTTATTATTATTATAGTGTACAGGTCCCATTCTACTTTTCTAACTGAAATAAATGGAATCATCTAACTGTATTTTTCTAACTTAAGCAAATGCAATCATCTAACTATGTTTCTCTTTCTTACCGATAGAGACAGGAGGGAAATCAGTTGCCAGTTCTAGCAGGAAAAATGACAGACTGGGGTTGTTGACTAGTACCTTGAGTGATGACTAAGTAATACACATTCCCCAAAGTTATAAATCACTTTGCTACTAAAATATTTTCTAGACTTCAAAACAGAGAACTGTATAGATACATCCTTATCCACTATAAAATAATCTCTCCATTATCCTGCCTACATTTAGGAAGATCTTTATTAGCAAAAGAGGTGTTCCAACAGCATACTGTGTTAACAGAGAAATCCAGTAGATGAATGTGTTTCATGATGGTAGAAATACCTTTAAAGAAATCATTAAATACTATAAACTATCAGATTATGTGAGGAAATAAAAAACATATTGTTGAATGAGAAGGGTGAGTCTAAGTTGGATGCCACAGTAAGTGGAATCATGTTTAAAAACAAAAAAGCATCGCTGCTGTAACGTCTTGGTGCCTCCCCGTCCCATTCCATAGGCATGAAGAATCGCATCTCTATGAGCTTCTTCAGGTAGATGGATACTCACTATTCATACACAATACAACCATCATGCCCACAAGTCTATTTCATATTATGGTTATAACCACAGAATTTCAAAAGCAAGCGAAACTAACAGGGACAACATTTTCGGTTTACTATACCAATGTGATTTTGAACTGACTACACATTTCTTTAAAATCAAGGGTACTCTTGTAAAGATGCTTCCTCTTGGCAGAGTTCATTAACTGAGGTTATACTTTGTATCTTAAAGCACATTAAACTCTGAAGGAACAACAGTGATGCCGTTTAGGGAAAGAAGTAAGAACTTTACACCTTTTCTTATAAAATGGTTCAAGACCTTTCATGTTAGGCACAAGCAGTTTTACGACAATGTAGCAATTACCAGATAATTTGTCACAGATGTCACCATTATACAATACGGTTTGGTAGAAATCAAAGTGGAATGCAGAAACATGCAAACAAGATTTTTCTTCTGGTAGGCGACTCTGAGCTTTGAACTGTTCTAAACGGGTGTGATATTGTCAACGGAATCACCGTGTCCCCCATGCCCTTCAATAGACATACTCTAGAGGAAGTGTGAGATAACAGTATGAGCCACCAACCGGCAATCAGAAGAATGAGGTTCTACCCTCAACCTACAGAAATTTACTACCCACCCTGGATGCTAGGTCTATTTAACTATAAAGTGGAGGTAGAGTACTTGCCTTCCTACCACCAGAATCTTTTGTTGGAGTGAGTGGAATAATGAAGGTAAAAATACTGTTTAAGCTATAAAGAACTATAGTTTAAGTGATTAGATACTTTCAAGATAATTTTTCTGCTTTGAGAAACATTTAAAAATGGTATGATAGTCTAATTGTATGTATCATTTTCTGTCTATTCCAAAAGAGGGGAAAAAATGTTTGGGTTTTCGCAAACATATCTTTTATATTTCTAAATACATAATAAAACATTTTAGTGCATGGCGTCAACTAAGTATAAAAATAGAGTATCTCATTTCTTGAGATAAAATATGAAAAGGTGCTTTGTAAACTCTAAAGAGCTATATATAAAGTTCAGCAAATTTTATTTTTTATTTTTTTGGTGAGGAAGATTAGCCCTGAGCTAACATTCGTTGCCAATCCTCCTCTTTTTGCTGAGGAAGATTGGGCTAACATCCGTGCCCATCTTCCTCTATTTTACTTGTGGGACGCCAGCCCTACCATGGCTTGATAAGCAGTGCATAGATCCACACCCGGGATCTGGGCCTGCAAACCCTGGGCTGCCAGAGCAGAGTGCACAAACTTAACCACTATGCCACCAGGCTGGCTGGCCCCTAAAGTTTAGCAATTTTTGCAACTTATATAAAAAAGTACACTTTGAGATGGGCGCTTACCTTCTCTTAGACGGTCCACTAGAAAAGTAAAGCCTGTAGTTCTTGGATGTAAGACATATTCATATTTCTTAAGTCCATTCTTTTCAGCAAAATCATTACTTCGAGCCTTGCTGTTTTCTAAACAAAACAATAGACCATTAGAGGCCATAAAATAAAGGAAGATAAGTGAGGTAAGGAAATAGTGCAGCATTTCTTTGATAAAAATGGCACTTTATTTTCCTGTAATTACTGAATATAGCATACTGAGTCAAATGACAAGATATAAACACTGTAGTTAGTCTCTAACAAAGATCCCAGAGTTGCCTACTTATTAGAATTTTGAAAATTTTCTAAGATATTAATAGATTTTTTATAACAGTTTCCTGAAATTCATATTCAAATCCTTAAAATTCTTTAAGAGATTTCATAAAATTTTCAATGTACAATAAAAACTGAAATACGAATAAAATACTAATAAACTAAAATTTTCATAAAATAGTCCTTACATATAAAAACTTAAATACTAAAATATGAGGCTAAAAAAATAAAATTAAAATACTACTAAAACATAAGGATCTACATATCCAAAAGAAATAACTAGCAATTTGCCAAATAAATCAGATCAACATTTTTTTAACCCAATAATTTAGGGCTTCAGTGCAAAGTGAAATATCTGCCCTGCTCAGGCACAGAGCATGCTAACGTTACTAACCAGAACCATTCCACAACAGACAGGCACATGATTAGCACATCATGTACAAACATCTGAACATGGTTTGGCTGAATATAGTTACAGAGTCAAGTATATGTTCCAATTGTTGGCAATAACTTCTTTTTCCATTCCATGAGCTAACTTTATAAGTTCCAAGAAGAACCAAACCCATTATTCAGCAAATATATTTGGAAAAAGTAAAGTATTCAGAAATTTGGCCTCAACTGCTGGGGGAGATCATGAAAAATACCTTCTGATGACAGCAGATGTTAGAACCTGCAATCTTCAGCTGCATCCTGAAATTTACAGACTATTCCAAGTCACCAAAAAAAAAAAAAAAACAAAAAAAAACTATATATATAAACCCAACTTTCCTCGGAATAAATTTAAGATCACGGGGTCCTCAAAACCTCAAAAAACCACAGATGGATTCCACAACACTAAAATATTCAAAGAACACTCCTATAAAAGGTGTTACATTATTTTATAATTGAGGAATTGGGTCAAAGAACTCAATACCTACAGGTGCCCAGCAAGTCAAAAGTGAAGGCTCTAAACAGGAACAGTAATGAGCTCCTCTCGCAGTCATCTGAGGAGAATACCCTGGGCATGGGACTACAGAACAATATGTATGGACAGCTGGCAGGCCCTTACATGGAATGAGGACTCCCAGGGACACTACAAAGACGGGCGGTTAACTCCTCTTCAGTTTGCCACAGACTTTGAGGATCTGAAGACAAAACTGAACTCTGCTGTTGTAGAATGTGAACACAAGTATAAGTAGTTCTAAATGTACAGTCACAATGTGGGAAGGTGAAATAACCAGAGACACAAAGAGATGAGAGATGTAGATTTTTCCCTCCATCCTACTTCCTCTATCCACCCCAGGCTCTGGGATCATTAGTAATGGCACTAGCCTCTCCCTTTCTGGCCACAGCCTCCTGTCTGTCAGCTCCCTCCCTGGAGCCCTCCACCACCAGCACTCCTTCCACTGCAGTGAGACTCCCGGCCTCGCTGCTGTTCTCAGACCAGCGAGGCATGTTCTCACCTCAGGCTCTGTGCAGCTGTTCTTCCCTCGCCCCAGAATGCCTTTTACTCCGGTATCTGCACGCTTCTCTGCTTTGTTCATTTAGTCTCCACTTAAACAGGAACTCACAGGGCTTTCTCTAACCACCTTCCACAAAATGGCATCCTATGCCCCCATCTTCTGTTACTCACTCTCTCTCCTTATCTGCCTTTATTTTTCTGCACAGTGTTTATGACTACTTGACATTTTAATTAACTTATTAGTATTATCTGTTTTTCCTCATAGAAAGAAAGCTTCATGAAAGTAGGGACTTTGTTGTGTATATAAAGCTCCAGGTATTCATATATTTATTAAATGTATATTATTTAATTGCACAGAATATTATAATTGTTAAAACCTAGAAAAGCTTTCCTTACCAAATCACGGAAACAGAACTCAAAATTATAGTACAGTCATGTGTTGCTTAATGACGGGGATATGTTCTAAGAAATGCATCATTAGGCAATTTCATCATTGTGCGAACATCACAGAGTATACTTATGCCAACCTAGATGGTACAGCCTACTACACACCTAGACTATATGATACTAATCTTATGGGACCACTGTTGTATATGTGGCCCATTGTTGACCAAAACATCATTATGTGGTGCATGATTGTATACCAATTGTGATCATTAATTTTAAGTTTCAAATTGGTTAGGCCATGGTACCCAGATATTTGGTCAAACATTATCCTCCATAATGTTGGTGGGCCTTACTCAATCAGTTGAAGGTCTTAAAGAAAAAGACTAACCTCCTCAAGCAAGAAAGAATTTTGCCAGCAGTCTGCCTTTGGACTTAAATGCCAACTCTTCCCTGGGTCTCCAGCCTGCTGACTTACTCTGCAGATTTTTGACTTGCCAAGCCTCCACAATCATATGAGCCAATTCCTTAAAATAAATCTCTCTTTCCCTCTCTCTCTCTCTCTCTCTCTATATATATATACGCACACAGATATACATACATCTGTTGGCTCTGTTTTTCTCGACAAACTCCGACTAATAGGAAAATATAATATAAAACTACCCAACCTTTAAAACACGTTTTCAAAGAATAAACAACGTGAGAGATTACAATATAACATTAAGTACAAACAAAAGTGTAATTCCAATTTTCCAATTTTGTTTAAAATTATACTTATGTGTATATATGCATACATATATGCCTACGTGTGTGTACATATATTTATGTATGTGTGTGTGACCAAATGACTCAAAAGCAATGGACAAAAATTAGAATGGTGTTTATTTATGGGCAGTGGGATTACAGTAATTTTTGTGCTCTCTCTGTTTCTACATTTCCCCAAATTAACACATATTACTTCCATAAGCAAGAGAAAAGTTATAACCAACAGTAATACATGAAGATAGAATATATGTAAAGTTACATTTTAAATGCATTAATTTGAAAATGTGCAAGCAAGCTGGATTCAGAACTTAAAGAGGATTGTGAAACATTCTCTTTGGGCTTAAAAACCCAACTTGAAAGTTAACTATGGTAACTAAAAACATCTTTGAATTAACAGATACTTTTTCAAAATTGAAGGTATTTTGCTGGCCTACTTTAAAAAGAAATCATTTATCCCAACTCAAAACTATCTGTATACTGGCCCTGTAAAGCGCAGTGGCCCGCTCCACTTTGGTGGCCCAGGGTTTGCAGGTTCCGATCCTGGGTGCAGACCGATGCACCGCTTGTCAAACCATGCTGTGGCAGCGTCCCATATAAAGTAGAGGAAGATGGGTACAGATGTTAGCCCAGGGCCAATCTTCCTCCGCAAAAAAGAGGAGGATTGGCAACGGATGTTAGCTCAGGGCTAATCCTCCTCACACACACAAAAAAACTATCTGTATAATACTGTTTAAAAAAAAAAAACTTTTTAAAGCTTCAGGATCAGTCTGTTTTCTCTATTTTGCAAATAGTCTGGCTTTTGCAAGTCGGCCTTAAAATGTAAATACCATTTTAATTTAAAAAATACGCAACTACATCGTAATATGAGTACTCTGGACCCTGAAAATATACAACTAGATGTTAAGTTCATCACCTAAAAAAGACACTTGAGAAAAAACATAGACCAAAAAAAGTTTTAAATATGTACTTTATAGGCTCTGAAGGTCTAATGTATGAACATTTTAACACTGATGTACCAAAGTAGCACCAACCCATGAGTTTTCTTCCATTAGCTTTTAATTACTAAATAACTTCCAATGCTGCCTTTCTTTAGTGTACATTTTAGCATTCACAAATATAAATCTACCATTTCAGTAAATGACTTTCTCTACTTTAATACAGCTGATATTTCAATACCCAAATTTAGGTATCACACATTCTAAGTATTATAAAGTTTAAATATGGTGGTCTGTCCATCCATTATAATTTCCTAATGATAGTTTAGCTCTGGGAATCAATCAACTTATAACTTACAATGATATGTTTTCAAGCTTAAACAATATGCAGGCAATATTATCCTCAGTAGTACCCTCTTCGATCCAACTACTTTTACAATTTTAACTATAAAAATCAAATGTATACAGTAAGCAAATATTTTATATATAATACTAGTATATAGAAATTGCCACGGTTCATTTAGCTCAGTTTCATCTGCAATAGATAAGTCAAAGATCTCTTCCTTAGTATCAATGGTTCATGTTTCCCCAAATACCTTAATTTCCCTTATTAATATATGGCTTAGTTACGCATTCACTTACTTAAATACTTGAGTAATTTGTATGTTTCATCCTGAACTCTCTTTCTGGGTACTGGGTACCATAAATCACTATATCCACAGAGTGAACTAGTATGTTCATTTTACGTGGTCTCCTCTCTTAAGCTCAAGGGTTGCCCTTCTCAGTAGTAGTTCTTAGTTCTCTTGATCTAGTGCTGAGGATTTGGGGGGATCTGGAGGACAAGTTCATGTTTCACCTCTCCATACTACTTGTGATTTTTAGATTTCAGTTCTATTCTGCTTCAGTCTGTCTTCTCTCGTACAGCAGACCTTCATCCACTGGATCCTTCTCAAATTCTGCTGCACGTTCTTGAAGTTACCAGGGTATTACAAGTTTTTAAATTTTGCTCTTTTGAGTCGAAGGAATCTATAGAACTGCTTTCTGTCCAAGTCTTCGCCGCCCCACCCCTGCCAATATTCAACCAGAGCAGTTCTTCTATCTGTCTTAAATCCTAGGCTGTAATAGAAGACTTTAATCTGCAAAAATGACCTGTGGTTTAAAAAAACGTGAAAACCACTGATTTAGCAAGGATGAAAGACTGCATTTTGTTTTTAATCTTTCAAAGAATTCCTTGAAATCCATCAGCATTCTTGGCCTATGTAGTTTGATATCTGGGAAGGCAGAAAATATGTCCTCCTGTGTCCCCTCCACAACTCAATGATGGCTGAATTTTCTTAGGGAAAAGACAAAGCCTTTCCTGCTTATATGAGAGATAAGGCTTTAAAATACCAAGAGAAAGGTAAAATACTAACTTAAATCAACAATAAATGAAATTGGTTACTATCGGATCTTTTTCTTTATAAGAAAGAAGTTGAGAAAAAAGGGTCTAATGGATAAATATGTATCTTGGAAGAGGAAAGAGAATATATAGAACAGGAAGGGGATTTTACAACTAGGCTTATATAAAAGTAAAAGGCTGATATTTAAAATATATACTAAGACAAAATATAAAGCTACAGGATAGCAAATATGAATAAGAATGACCTCCTGGGGTTACCCATCATAATTCTATGGGCTGAAAACCAGGAGTTCTGGGTTCTGATGTGCTGTTGATTAACTGAGTGGGGCCATTAATCTTGTTGGTGTTCAGTGACTTCATCTGAGGAATAAGAAGTTTAGACTAGATGATTTCTAAGTTCCCTCATGTTTTAAAATTGTGATCCAAACCCAGGCTACCTTACCTGTGAGATCAGTCCCTTCCGGGAATATGAGGAGTTGAAGTGGTTCGTGGATATCACAAAAATAATCAATCATGTCTTCAAAATGGCTCTTGTCATCCTTCCATTTCCTATGAATGAAGATATAGGCAGCAGCCTGCATAGCCCAACCTAAAATCAATTTAACAAGTATTTATATATAATTTTATTGCCAATATCCACATATTATTGAGTATAATATTTCAGGTTTTGGGTTTACTACAAATTATTTACTTTCATAATAAGTATCTCATCATATACCTTAAATTCAGCACTGATCTTGGGTTAAATAATACATACACCGGAGAATATTCTTAAAAGACTTTGCTAAATTCTGAGGTTTGCAAAATTCTCAAAAACCTCTTTTCAAGCCAAACCTAAATACCAAGGGAAAAAAAATGCCCTAATATTTATCAGTAACTCATGCAAGATTTTAACAATCTTAACTAACTAGATATTTTAGCCAAGCTACTGACAAGAGAGATAAAACTATATGTTGGCTGTCAGGCTTACAAAGCAGTGAGCAAAGGACTGTTCTCAAGTCATGTATGCCAGCGTTCTCTTTAATATTCCCCTTTCTGTACTACTCAATCTCTAAATTCAACGGCTATTTTCAATGCTAGCCAGTTCTTTAGATTTTATTTAAAAGGAAAAAGGGGCACTGGCTATAAACACATTGATCAGAGTATACACTGATCACATGCCCTTTCTCTAGGACAAATCAACCTTGCTGCTGAAGAGGGAGCCCTAGACGAGCCATATTTTACACAACCAGCCATCTTTCCCTGGCCAGAAATGACCAGAACTACTGTGGCAGATACTGACTTAAGGCAGCCAATCCACAGTCTGTTCAACAGTTATGAAGCATGAAAAGCTTGGCCCAAACAGAGTAACTATCTTGGCCAGCCAAATGTTCTCTCTCAGAAATTTTACGTGGGACCATGGAGAAAACAAATCGGCAGCATAAAAGCAAATGGATGGGGGGGCCGGCCCGGTGGCGCAAGTGGTTAGGTGCGCGCGCTCTGCTGTGGCGGCCCGGGGTTCGCTGGTTCGGATCCCGGGCGCGCACCGCGCCCCGACGCACTGCTTGGTAAGCCATGCTGTGGCGGCGTCCCATATAAAGTGGAGGAAGATGGGCACCGATGTTAGCCCAGGGCCGTCTTCCTCAGCAAAAAAGGAGGAGGATTGGCGGATGTTAGCTCAGGGCTGATCTCCTCACAAAAAAAAAAAAAAAAAAAGCAAATGGATGGACAAAAAAGCAAATAATAGAGACAATGGCAGCTGAGGCAAGATAAAGATAGCATACTGTAGTGAAGATCTAAAAACTCTTGCTGCTGAGGTGCCTAAAACTGATTCGATCCAGAACAAAAGTCAGCTTTAGTGTCCACAAGTGCCCACCAGTCTACGGATCCAACTCTTGGACATCCATGCGAGTCCACCTCCCTTACCGCCACGTGCATCTTCACAACACACTTTACTGTTTCAGCTACAGGGGATGTGAGTGGTAGTTCCTTGCAAACAAAGAATACAACTAAAACAATAGCTATTCTCATTTGGTAAATAAAGTAGCACCCTGAGAATATATAAAATTATCATTGAATCATTTGTTAATGATTAAAAAAACTGTAGGACTTTATTTGGTTTGAATAAGTCCAAACTAAAATACTGTATTCTACAAATATAAACAAACATATTCCAAAAATTCCACTTTAGTATGGGTCTTGCTTATTTGCATCTGATTACTACTCACTCACTGTATTGTTAGTCATATCCATCAATACTAGACTTGATCCCATACTTGCCCCCTTTCACACATCTCTATTCCTTCACCCAAGGATACCTAGGCCCACCATGCAGTATTTGTAGGCAGTGTAGCTCTGGAGTGAGATTGTCTGGGTTAGAATCATAGCTCCACTACAAACCAGCTGTTCAACCTTAAGCCTTTGTCCCTCATTGACCCCAAATGTAAAAATGAGCATAATGTTGTAATAGTATTTACCTGATAGGGGTTATTGAAAGAAGTAAATAAGATTATTTAGCATAGAATGTTCAATAAATAATAGCTATTATCATTATTCTGATTAACAAGTTACAATAATATCAAGGAACATAAAAATATAAGAAAAAAAGTACCTGTTCAGGATAGCAAAACAATAATGTGCAAAAATAAAAATAAACAACCTGCAGGAGCCACATGAAGACAAATACACAACTGAGAGGAAGTGGTGAGACACACACTGCTTCTGAACTCAACCCAGATGCCAATGACCTCCTAATTTATAATTTATCAGTTTCATGTACTTACAATCAAAATTCCAATAGCATGAAGGTATGTGAGAATTTGGCTATTTGATTCTAAAGATTATCTGTAATAATAAAGAGGTGAGAATATCCAAGATAGTTTTGGAATAGAAGACATAAGTAGAAAAGACTCACGTGATTAAACACTAAATGTATTATGAAGCAACAATGATTAAATCAGAACAGTACATGTACAAAATTAGACAAATGAAAAAGAATGCAAGACCTACAAAAAGGCCCTTTAATATGTTAAGAATTTGGTATATGACAATGACAGAATTTCAAATCAGAGGTAAAGAATGAGTTCGGTTTTTTGTTAACATTTTTATTGAGGTATAACTTAGAGTAAAGTATGCAGATATTAAGTGTGTAGGTGTAGACCTTAATGAATTGTTACATATATCTGTATGGCCACCATCCAGATTAAGGTATTGAACCTTCCCAGCATCCCAGAATGCTCCCATATGTCCTCCTCCCAGTCAATATCCCCCAAAGAAACCATTAATCTGACTTCTGTCACCATAAATCAAATGGATGAAATTCCACACTAGGTATTCGTTTGCCTCTGGCTCCTCTTGCTCAATAACGTACCAATGAGATTCATCCATGTTGCTGAATGTAGCAATATTTCCTTCTTTGCACGCTGTGTAGTAGTAAATTATATGAATATACCACAACTTATTTATACTCCTGATGGAGAGATTTCTTGGCTATTAGGAATAAAGTTCAATCAGATATTCTTGTACCTGTCTTTTGTTGAACATAAGTAGTCAATTCTGTTGAGTTAATACTCAGGAGTGGAGCTACTGCATCATAGAATTTATATATGTCCAGCGTCAGTAGACAGCACATTTTTCAAAGTGATTGTACCAATTGACACTCCCATCAGCTATGTATGCGAGTTCTAATTGCTCTATCTGCAGCCATTCTGATCCAGGTACAGTAGTTTTAATCTGCATTTTCCTTGTAACTAATGATGTTGAGAACTTTTTCGTATACCAAGTTGGCCATCTGGCTATCTTCTTTGTGAAGTCCCTCTTCAAACTTTTTTTTTGCCTGTTTTTTTAATTGCATTGTCTTTTTTTATTAAGTTGTAAGATACCAAGTCCATCAGATAAACACACACAGAAAATATAAATAATTCTAGGTTTCACATATATACCAAATATCTTCTCTCAATCCGTAGCTTGCATTTTCTCTCCTTGAATGGTTTCTTGTTATGAAACTAACATCTAATATTAATGAAGCCCAATTTATAAATCTTTTCCATTGTTTTTGGTGCTTTCTGTGTCCTGTTGAAGAAATCTTTGCCTACTCCAAAGTCATGAAGATATTATTCCATGTATTCTTCTAGAAGCTTTATTGTTTTAACTTTCATATTTTGGTTTATGATCTCAAATCAATTTTTGTATATTGTGTGAGGTAGAGGTTAAAGGTCCTTGTTTTCCATATGGATATTAAATTGACAAGTACCAGCTACTGAATTACTGACAACTACTGAAAAGACCAAGAGATCATTAATTTAAATAATAAAATACTTAAAAAGCATTACACTGGGGCCAGCCCGGTGGCTTAGAGGTTAAGTGCGCGCACTGCGCTACTGGCGGCCCGGGTTCGGATCCCGGGTGTGCACCAATGCACCGCTTGTCCGGCCATGCTGAAGCAGCGTCCCACATACAGCAACTAGAAGGATGTGCAACTATGACATATAACTATCTACTGGGGCTTTAGGGAGAAAAAGGAGGAGGATTGGCAATGGATGTTAGCTTAGGCCTGGTCTTCCTCAGCAAAAAGAGGTGGATTGGCATGGATGTTAGCTCAGGGCTGATCTTCCTCACAAAAAAAAAAAAAAAATTGTTTAAAAAAAATAAAATAAAAAGCATTACACAATAAATGAAAACACATTGCTGTAAAAAAATGTCAAACAATAAGAATATAGACTAAAACATGAAATAATCCTTTATTATGACATCCTTCAGACTTATCCCACCAATCACAATCTCTTTTTTGTAATCACGGATAACAATTTGATGTGAATTGTTCCACATTTAAAAAATTCATTACATATTTTGTTTTTAAAAAACACATTGAATCATACCTTTTATACTGCTCTGTGATTTGCTTTTTTCATTTAACATATCTATACATTTGGATCTAATTCAATATTTTAATACCTGCACCGTTATTTTCTAATACTGCTTCTCAAACCAGTTTTGTTTTTAATTTCCATACCATTACTGACTGATAGTTTTGTAAAATACAATAAAATGAATTACCAGAAAAATGATCACACATTTGGAAGTTATGACAATGTCACAATACTATAAAAGTTTCCAACTACTCTACTTCTGTACTTATCTCATGGTGGACCAGTAACAGTTTGCTGACTTTAAGAAGCACTGTTCTATAACATAGATATACCATGATTTAGTACCCTAGTATCACTTAAGATATACCCAACCTGAGAATCAATCTTTACTAGAAAAGTTACTCCATTCACATTTATTAGGGGAACTGTTTCTTCTTTTACTGACACCTTCATGTTTCCTATTTGTTATACTTCTTTATGATTTCTTGCCCACCTTTCTCCACTTCTCTCCCTTCTCTTTCTGTCTTTAGTTGAAATTAAGTTTTCTTTGCCCCCTTCCTTTGTTCTCTAATGCAGAGGTCAGCAAACGATCGACCAAATCCAGCCCACTGTCTGTCTGTGTATGGCCCACAAATTAAGAATATTTTGTGATACTTAAAAATTATATGAAATTCAAATTTCAGTGTTTATAAACAGAGTTTGACTGGAACTCAGTCGTACCCATTTGTTTTGTCTATTGTCTATGGCTGCTTCTGTGCGGCAGTGACAGAGTGGAATGGATGCAAAAGAGACAGCATTGCCCGTAATATCAAATATTTACTATCCAGCCCTTTACAGAAACAGTTTGCCAACCCCTAGTAGTTTGGAAATTGTATACCCTATTTCATTCTATTAACGGTCATCCTTAAAATTTTTTCACCTTTCCATTTTTGACAAACATTTAAACTTATATAATTCTATCAACACTGAGTTAAATAATAATCTTTCCAAACAAAAAAGTATGCTTTCCTCCTGTCCCTCTTCTCAGATTTGTAGAAATCATCCAATAGTTCCCCAAAATTGCTATTATTACTAACACATTCCTTATGTTTCACAGGACCATTTTTAATTATTTAGACGACTCTAAGTTTCTGGCTTCTTTGCTTATCGCTGTTTCTTGTATCCTATGTCATTCTGTTAGTCCTACTGAAGGGATTTCTTTCAAAAAATGTTGGCGTCTTTGCATTCTTGAAATGTATTTGTTCTCAATTTTGCAGGGTAGTTTGGCTAAAAACAGAACTTGAGATTCCAAATTATTTTCCCCTCAGAATTTCAAAGCTATTTTTCCACAGTCTTCTATCATCTAATATGGCTAATAAGAAGTCTGATATCAATCTAATTTGTATAGATAACCTAATTTTTTCCTCTGGAAACTTTAATGATTTTCTTCATCCTTGATTTTATGGAATTTCACCAGTATGAGCACAGGTATGGAACTTTTCATTAATTCCGCTCAGCAGTTGGTACACTCTTCCAATATGAGTCTTTCTTTAACATTGGGAATATTCCTTCCATTATTTAAGTAAATATATTTTTTCTCCTTTTCATTCTCTCAAACTTTCTGCCTAGAACTTCTATTGGATGTTAAAACTTCTGGATCTGGCCTCTCACCCTTTTCATTTCCTTTCACTGGACACTGTGTTCAAGGAAAATCCCTTGGTTTGATTACCCAACTCACTATTTTGATCTTCACCTGTGTTTGGCCTACTAATTGAGTTTATTTCAGCAATCATCTCCTTAATTTTCAAGATTTACAATTGGTTCTTTTTCACAGCAGCCAATTTGTATGGACAGAGCAAAAAATACAGTAAGTTATGACAAACATAAAGAATAACAATTTTAATAAAAATGTTTATTAAATGGTTACTATGTACCTGGTGCTGCTCTAAGTATTTTTCAATAATTCAATTAATTCTCAAGACAACCTTACAAATTAGGTAAAATTATTATCCCTACTTTATGGATAAGGAAACTGAGGCATATTGAGACTCAAAGAACTAGCAAGTGGTAAAACCAGGTTTCAAATGCAGGCAGCCTAGTTATACAGCTGGTGTTTTTAACCAGTGTACTAAACAGCCTGTTTGCAATATATACTTGAATCTCTCTAAGGATATCAGTCAAACATAACAACGTATTAGTTAAACATAAATTCTCCTCAGAGAATTATCTATCCTCAGAGGTTAGACTTACCATTTCTTAGTATAGACTCTCTTTAAAGCTGTGCATTTTCCTCAACTGTTAATTCTGCATTGTCTTCATATTTTTAAAGGACTTCCTAGACTGAACAATACTGACAGGTAGAATGTACTTCTCCATTCCAAGTGAGAATGTCTGTCGCTCCCTTGGGAGAAGGAAGCAGTATCAAGATGGGGCTGTGCCATACAACTTTTCTAATATTCTGTGTATGTTTCAGAAAGCCCAGAAAGGAAAGTATCGAATCAGTCAGCCTCTTGGATCTCTCCTCTGAAGATATGATTATTCTTCCCCTTTGTGCCTTTGCTTTCTCATGTTCCATTTATACATCACTAATGCTTTTGAATATTTTTTTACTGCCTTTAGCTTAAATGTTTTTCTCCCTTTCATAAAAATCACAGGAATACCTTGTGAGTTTTTTTCCCGTTTCATTGCCATCAATGCATATTTTATTAGTGTTTAAAACAATACTCAGATTTTTCTTAACATTCTTGAGATCCTTAAGCACACATTTTTATGACATTTATTTTATACATCTATGAGTTGATACATAACAGTGCAACTGATCATATCATTTGAAATTAGTCTATATAACTTGTCTTTTTCAGACTTTTCCACTGGAGGACATTCCATCTATCACCTGGATTTCTAGACAGGGGCCGGGAGTCTGGCAGGTTTATAAATATAGAATCTGTGGATGTTGGCACAGCTCTGCTACCACTATCTTCTTTCTAAAACCACATTTATGTTATCAGCATTGTTTTCTCAAGGCTGACAGGAGTAATTCCTAATCAAACTTTATGGTCCAAAGCTATTTCATAATTTTAGTACCCAGTTTTCCTTGACTTACATTCTCTTTTATCAAGTTTTAGAGTTGGCTAGAAAAAAGAAACTATTTACTTGAGAGTATTTTTAACATTATGCATTCTTTCTCAATAAGAAGTAAACCTTTTTCACCAATTTTTTCCTTTTTTCATTTTAGGGTAGATGGATATAGTTAAGGGAATCATAAAAATATCTGTACTACTCACCTAGTGCTCTAAAAACTGAACTTCAAAGATAGATTAATATGATTTATCATTGTTGCCCACATATTCATTAATTCATTACGGTATCTGCCGTGGCACTACGAATGCTACACCAGAAACAAAAAGCAATGTGGAAGAGAGAGACAAATTGTTCAACACGTTTTCAATCCTGAATAGAAGGTGTGGATACAACCAAGGAAATGCTACCCATAGGCCTCTATTAAATGGGAATGACCGATAATATGAACACATGCAATTTTTGTATAAACTCATATCACAAAGACCATGAGCAAATACTGTATTTACTGAGTGTATAGTGGTACATAACAACAGTTATACAAATACACAAATTAATTATAAGTAGTTATATTTCTCAGAATTCCAATCTCTGTCCAATCTTTGTGTAGCTTAATGCTACACAAATTAGGGGAGCTCCAGCTTCTCTGAATTCACTTTTTAAATTAGGTAATGCTCTCTCCATCCCTCTTCTAAGATGACTAGCTTTCATGAAGGCTCTGGCTTCTAAAAACATTGAGTGGAGGCAGACAATTAATTTTATGACTTTTTTCTGCAATAATCCTGTTGTAGTAGCCTGTGTCATTAGGTTTCAAATATGCCTGTGCTGAAAATACAAGATAGAAATCAAAGTATAAAATATGAGCAGGCAATTAAATAAAATTCTAAAGCAAGCTTAATTCTAATTTCAAACTTGAAAAACCACAAAATGGAGAAAATGGATAAAACCACCCTTACTGCAAATTTCACTAGACTCCACAAAGAGATGATTCTATCCACCTGCAGTCAGTAGAAATTCTTCTTGACATTGAAGAAATACCTATTTATTGATTGCTTTTCTTTGGTAAGATGAGGCTTCTTGGTTATGATTACAATTTTGGGGTTTACACTATTGTAGGGCCAAAACCTATCTTTCATATTGTGTGAGATTTGTCATTTAATCAATTTTCTACATGAACTGCCATGTGAGATATCTATTCCTGTTGCAAAACTAATTCCTAAGCTAAGTACATGACTAGCTCTGTACACTGAGAGGGCTGATAGCAACTAATGCCCCCCACAAAAGATGTTCACCTCCTAATTCCCAGAACTGTGAACATGTTACAAAGCAAAGAAGAATTAAGGTTGCTAATCAGCTGAATTTAGTATAGGGAGATTATCCTGGACCAGCCTGGTGGGCCCAACGTAATCACAAGGGTCCTTTAAAGTAGAAGAGGGAGGCAGGAAAAAACTCAGTGACTGAGTGAGAAGGACTCAATAATAATGACATATATAATAAATACAATAGTTAATTCATTTTTCCCCTAGTGTTGCAATGTTGCCTTTCTCTTTAAAAACACCATTACAATTTAGAGGTACCTGATTTAGCCACAAGTGAAAGAACAACTGAAGGCACTGGAGTCAAATTATCTATTGAAATTAAGGTTAAAAAACAAACTAAGGTACATCAAGTCCATCTCTCCTATCTTTTTACTATTATTGTAAAGTATCCTTTCCAAAGTTGGCTCAAACTGATCATTGTAAGATTTATTTTATTTGTGCTTCTCTACTAAATGCAAAGCAGACACAAAACCCTAAGGCTCCCCTCAAATTCTTTTATTGCTTTCTCCTAAAATCACTCTGTTATAAAAGCATTCTTTTTAGATAATTTTTAGAATCTATTTAATTTAGGCAAAGGAATTCCTTAATTTTCAGTAGCCCTGAGGGTACTGTAAGAGTCAAAATATACCTCATAGCTCATATGTGGGATGCCTACCAGCCTGAAGCAATGCAAATCTGACTGAGGTATTAGAGATGGTACACATCAATGGGCTAATCCAATTTAGGCAACCAACTGTATTAACTTCAGTAAGCTATTGACTGGATAACCTTAAAGCCCAGAGCCAATTCTCCCCGCCAAACAAACTGTCAACTTCCACACAGCTCAGGTCTTGAGCTCTGTTAAGAAGTCAGCTAACACATTCAAAACAAAAGTTCATTTAAGTTACTTAGATCTCAATGCAATCCTAAAAAATTACTCAGTTCTCCAAGTAATCCTAGAAAGAAGTATAATCCTGGTATACTGCCTGGCATATGATTTAACTCAACTGAACCTTTGTTCCCAATGTATTTCTCTCCCTCTTCCGCAAAAAAAAAAAGCATCAAAATTCATCTCAGCCAAGCAGTTCTAGCAACCGAAACTACAAAATCAAGAATTATAACAACTTATTTTTCAACTAGCAGAATTGCTAAGATGAAACTGATCTATGTACTATATCTGAAATACAGAAATGTGTATGTGTCTTCTACCAATAGAACTAAAATAGTTTAATATTCTCTGTCTACTATATTTCATTTGATGGTTTTCATAAAAATCTTGATTCATGATAAGCATTTAATAAACCTTACTGAATGAGTAAATCATTGGATACTTTTCTTTATAGCTTGGTGAAATGGGGGAAAGCAAGTTATATCAAGATGGTTTTGGCTACAAACAACAGAACACCAATCTGAAAGTCATATAAACAATCTGGGTTTATGTTTCTCACATAAAATGAAGTCTGGCCCCAAGGCAGATTCAGAAGCCACGCAAGATGGTTGCAGCAGCTCTAAGCATGACATACTCTCAAAATAATGTCCCAAAGTCGGAAAGGACATCACCCCTTCATCAACCTCTTTCCTTTTATTAAGGGGGCAACCTTTCCCAGAGCCTCCTGACAGACTCTCTCCTTATGTCCCTTTGTGAGACTGGCTTTATAGGAAGCTGAGAAAGCCAATATCAGGTATTTTAATCCTCTGTCAAGAGATCTGTGTAGCACAGAGGGTTCATTGTTGAAATTAGTAAAACATCATCTCTGGCCTTTAAGTGTTTAGTAATAAAAGCAACAACACAGGGAAGAAGGCTACTGTGAAACTTCCACGATTTGGATACAATAGGAAGCCATAAACGAGTCAATTTCTCGGGGCTAGGAATCCTTGACTAGAAGCTCCCTTTGAGGAAAGGGTCCCAGAGGGAGCTTCGAATAGGCTTGCTGTAGAGATTCCTCCCAGGAAGCCCCAAGCAGTAGCTACTCTGGGGGATGAGGCCTGCTTACCTAATGTAGGTAACAAAACCGGCGCCTTGGTTGCACCAAAGAAACTGGCAGGAGTGGAATGTTATGATACCAAGTCTTATGGAGAGTCTTCTCCAATTTAGAAATGTATTCATCTTATTCTTCTGAGTTGTGAAGCAGGGTCCACCAAATTGTATGGAGTCAAAGACATCTGTGGCTTAAAGACCATTCTAGTTTCAGTAAATGTCTATTTTAAGTAGGAGGAAGCTGGGTAGGAGAGGAAGAGTTTTCCTTCTCACAGGAGATAAAATTTGGTGTTATAAACTGTAAATATCTCAAAGACAAAAATTCTAATTCTTTGTGCTTAATATATAATAGCTAATAAAATTAAGGTGGCTTCAGTAAGTTTAGTAATTCTTAAAACTAGGTAAGCGATGACATCTTTAAATAATTTTATACTTTACTAACACTTATAAATACATTTAGGAAATACAGCTAAACTTGAAAATTTAACCACATATAATACATTATCTTTGCAATCAACATATGATTCCTGTTGCAGCACTGTTGTGTTTAATAGCAGCACATGCTGTAATCACTGTTTCTCCAGTGTGCTAGCAAGGTGAACAAGAGACTTTGAGTGGTTTTTATTCATGACCTTTAAAGGAGAAATGCTTATAAAACACCAAAGGCATTTAAAATAAAATTCTAGTTATTTCTGTAAATCAAATTTGATAAAAAATTTAATATTTTAGCAGACAGGTTATAATCTGGGAGGCTGAATTTACACAGAAGCCTCCTACCAGTTTCACTGCTGCTAAAACAGACCGCCACAGGAGCTTCTGAACACACACTCCCCGTCTCTGCATGCCTTTAACAAACTGAGAATGGATAAAAGCATTCATCAGAGGCCAAGCTGGTACTTCTGACTCCTCCCTGATCTCATTCTGAACAATCTAGATATATTTCACAATCTGTAATTTTCCCAGTTTTCACTATTACGTTATGCTGCAGTTTTAGAACTCCAGAATTATATAACAATTTACTTTGAAATCATGAGGTCATGTCAGGGAGATTTTTAGTTAATATATAAAGTGCCCACTTTTAAAATTACTACCTCTTTAATATTTACTTCTCTTTTTATGCTTTCTAAAAGCCTCTCAAACTCTTCTGCCACTCAAGTGTGATTAACCAATGATCCAGAAAAACCAAGAAGCCATGAGCTGAGTGGTCACATATGGCACAGGAATTTCCTGGTACAAAATTACCAGGTAAATGAACTTCTTATGATACCTTTGGGTTTATTATTTCATTTCATTAGTTGTTACTAAGTGGTTACAAAGTTGACTAAAAATAAAAATCTAATGGTGGTATCACCATTAGAAACAGCTGAAATTTAACTAAGACATTTTTTCTTAAAATCTATTTCATGTATCTTAGCAAACTCTACAGTTTAGTTAACTTACTAAAATTCTCTATAACTTGACCTGGAGTCTAAACACTTTTAATGATTTCTTTCCTTGTCTGTTACATAAGTCTGTTACTTTATACGTTAAGAAAAGAACTTCTGAATTCTAAACTCTCCTCCATTCTCCAATGTGGCACTACAGATATAAAATATTATTTTCTTTTAGTCATCTGTAAACAAACTAAATAGACCAGATAATTATATTCCAAACATCTGGTAAGCAAACATTTATTTGGAAATAATTATAAATAGCAATATTAAATACTCCCTAAAGTTGTGCCAAATTGTCAACAAGCTAAATCTAGCATAATCTGAAGCAGGATACAGCTAACCACTAAGATGTATCCATTCTTTTCTCTTTCTTTCATTTCCTCTTGCAGACTCTAACTTCAACACACTCATTTGCACACGTGCTGTTTGGTTTTTTGTTTTGTTTTGTTTCAGGTGTACAACAAAATGATTCCATATACATATATATTGTGAAACGATAACCATAATATGTCTAGTTAACATTAATCACTACATATAGTTACAATTTTTTTTCTTATGAGAACTTTTAAGATCTACTCTCTCAGCATCTTTCAAATATACATTACAGTATTATTAACTATAGTCACCATGCTCTACATCACATACCCATGACTTATTTATGACTGGAAGTTTATGCCTTTTGACAACCTTCACATATTTTGTACACTCCCCTAGCCCCTAGTCTCTGGCAACCACCACCTGTTCTCCGCATGTATGAGTTTGGTTTTTTGGGGGTTATTTTTCTCTTTTTTTGTGGATTCCACAAATAAGTGAGATCACATGGTATTTGTCTTTCTATATGTGACTTATATCACTCAGCACATTGCCCTCAAGGTCTATCCATGTTGTCACATATGGCAGCATTTCCTTCTTTTTTATGGCTGAATAACATTCCACTGTATAAATTTACCACATTTTCTTTATCCATTCATCCACTGATGGACACGTAGGTTGTTTCCACGTCTTGGTTATTGTAAACAACGCTCCAATGAACATGAGGGTGCAGATATCTTTTCAAGTTAGTGTTTTCTTTTCCTTTGGATAAATACCCAGAAGTGCAATTGCTGGATCATATGGCAGTTCTATTTTTAATTTTTTGAGGAACTTCCATGTTGTTTTCCATAGTGGCTGCACCAATTTACATTCCCACTACCAGTACCCAAGGATTCCCTTTGCTGCACATCCTCACCAACACTTATTTCTTGTCTTTTTTGACAGTAGCATTCTAACAAGTGTGATGTGAAATCTCACTGTGGTTTTGATTTGCATTTCCCTAATGATTAGTGACGTTGAGCACCTTTTCATGTACCTGTTGGCCATTTGTATACCTTCTTTAGAAAAATGTCTATTCATATCCTCTGTCCATTTTTAATTGGGTTGTTTGGTTTTTTGCTATTAAATTATATGAGTTCTTCATATATTTTGGATATTAACCCCTTGTCACATATGACTTGCAAATATTTTCTCCCATTCCATAGGCTGCCTTTTTGTTTTGTTGATGGTTTCCTTTGCTGTGGAAAAGGTTTTTAGTTTGATGCAGTCCCACTTGCTTATTTTTGCTTTTGTTTCTTTCGGTGTCAAATCCAAAACATCACCTCCAAAACTTATGTCAAGGAGCTTACAGCCTATGTTTTCTTCTAAGAGTTTTATAGTTTCAGATCTTAAGTTCAAGTCTTTAATCCATTTTGAGTTAATTTTTGTGTATGGTGTAATGTAATGGCCCAGTTTTCTCAACACTATTTGTTGAAGAGACTGTCCTTTCACTATTATATATTCTTGGCTCCTTGGTCATAAATTAAGTGACCATATATCCGTGAGTTTATTTCTGGGCTGTCTATCCTGTTCCATTGATCTATGTGTCTGTTTTTAATGCCAATACCATACTGTTTTGATTACTATAGTTTTGTAATATAGTTTGCCATCAGGAAGCTTCACACCTCCAGCTTTGTTCTTCTTTCTCAAGATTGGTTTGGCTATTTGAGGTCTTTATGGTTCCACACAAATTTTAGGATTGTTTGTTCTATTTCTGTGAAAAAATGCCATTGGAATTTTGATAGGGATTGTGCTTAATCTGTAGATTGCTTTGGGTAGTATGGACATTTGAACAATATTAATTCTTCCAATCCACGAGCACGGAATAGCTTCCCATTTATTTGTATCTTCTTCAATTTCTTTCACCAATATCTTATAGTTTTCAGTGTAAAGGTATTTCACCTCCTTGGTTAAATTTATTCCTATTTTATTCCCTTTGATGCAATTGTAAATGAGACTGTTTCCTTAATTTCTCTTTCTGACAGTTCGTTGTTAGTGTATAGAAATGCAATATATTTTTGTATATTGATTTTGTATCCTACAACTTTACCAAATTCATTTATTAGTTCTAACAGTTTTTTGGTGGAGTCTTTAGGGTTTTCTACATATAATATCAAGTCATCTGCAAATAGTGACAGTTTTACTTTTTCTTTTCCAATCTAGATGCTGTTCGTCTATGTATCTATCTATCTATTATCTATCTATCTATGTATTTATCATCTATCTATTTTTATTTTTGCCTAATGTCTCTGGCTAGGACTTCCAATACTATCCTGAATAAGAGTGGCAAGAGTGGGCATCCTTGTCTTGTTCCTGATCTTAGAAGATTTCAGATTTTCACCATTCAGTATGATGTTAGCTGTGGACTTATCATATATGGCATTTATTACGTTTAGGTACATTCCCTCTATACCCACTTTGTTGAGATTTTTTATCAAAAATGGATGTTGAATTTTGTCAAATGCTTTTTTTTGCATCTACTGAGATGATCATATATTTATCTTTCATTTTGTGAATGTGGTATACCACATCGATTGATTTGCAGATATTGAACCATCCTTGCATCCATAGAATAAAGCCCATTGGATCATGTTGTATGATCCTTTTAATGTATTCTTGAATTTGGTTTGCTAATATTTTGTTGAGGACTTTTACATCTATTTTCATCAGTGATATTGGCCTGCAATTTTCTTGTGGCATCCTTGTTGGTTTTGGTATCAGGGTAATAATGCTAGCCTCATAAAATAGCTTTAGGAGTATTCCCTCCACTTCTATTTTTTGGAAGAGATTGAGACAGATTAGTATTACTTCTTCTTTAGATGTTGGGTAGAATTTACCAGCGAAGTCTTATGGTCCTGGACTTTTGTTTGTTGGGAAATTTATGATTACTGATGCAATTTCCTTACTAGTAATCAATCTGTTCAGATTTTCTATTTCTTCACGATTCAGTCTTAGTAGGTTTATGTATCTAGGAATTTATCCATTTCTTATAGGTTGTCCAATTTGTTGGCATATAACTGCTCATAGTAGTCTCTTGAGATCCTCTGTATTTCTGTGGTATCAGTTGTAACATCTCCTCTTTGTTTTCTGATTTATTTGAGTCCTCTCTTTTTCTTGGTGAGTCTAGCTAAAGGTCAATTTTGTTTATCTTTTAAAAAAAAAACAGCTTAGTTTCACCGATCTTTTCTATTGTCTTTTTAGTCTCTATTTCATTTATTTCTGCCTGATCTTTGTTAATTCCTTCCTTCTACTAACTTTGGGCTTCATTTGTGCTTCTTTTTCTAGTTCCCTGAGGTTGTAAAGATAGGTTGTTTGAGATCTTTCTTGTTTCTTGAGATAGGCATTTACTGCTATGAACCCCCCTCTTAGAATTGCTTTTCCTGTATCCCATAAGCTTTGCTATGTTCTATTTCCCATTTTCATTTGTTTCAAGGTATTTGTGTGTGTGTGTGAGGAAGATTAGCCCTGAGCTAACATCCATTGCCAATCCTCCTCTTTTTGCTGAGGAAGATTGGTCCCGAGCTAACATCTGTGCCCATCTTTCTCTATTTTATATGTGGGACACCTGCCACAGCATGGCTTGATAAGCAGTGGATAGGTCTGCACGCAGGATCCAAACCTGTGAACCCCAGGCCACCGAAGTGGAGCACACGAACTTAACCACTACACCACTGAGCCGGCCCCTGTTTCAAGGTATTTTTTAATTTCTCTTTTGATTTCTTCTTTCACTCATTGGTTGTTCAGTAATATGTTGTCTAATCTCGACATATTTGTAAATTTTCCAGTTTTATTCTTGTAATTGACTTCTAGTTTCATACCATAGTGATCAAAAGAGATTCCTTGATATGATTTCAATCTGATTAAATTTATTAATACTTGTTTTGTGGCCTAACATATGACCTATCCTGAAGAATGTTCCATGTGTGCCTGAGAAAAATGTGTATTTTGTTGCTTTTGGATGGAATGTTCTGTATATGTCTGTTAAGCCCATCTGGTCTAATATGTAGTTTAAGGCCAATGTTTCCTTACGGATTTTCTGTCTGGATGATCTATCCACTGCTTAAAGTGGGGTATTCAAGTCCCCCACTATTACTGTAGTGCTGTCTATTTCTCCCTTTAGGTCTGTTAATATTTGCTCTATATAATTAAGTGCTCCTATATTGGGTGCATAAATATCTAATACTGGATTAACACTTTTATCACTATATAATGACCTTCTTTGTCTATTATTACAGTCTTTGTCTTAAAGTCTATTTTGTCTGATATAAGTATAGCTACCCCAGCTTTCTTTTGGTTTCCATTTGCATGGAATATCTTTTTCCATCCCTTCATTTTCAGTCTGTGTGTGTGCCCTTACATCTCAGGTAGGTCTCTTGTAGGCAGCATATAGATGGGTCTTGTTTGTTTTTTATCCTTTCAGTCACTCTATGTCATTTGATTGGAGAATTTAATACATTTACATTTAAAATAATTATTGATAAGTATGTACTTATTGCTATTTTGTTAACTGTGTTGCGGCTGTTGTGTGATTCCTTTGTTCCTTTCTTCTTCTCTTGCTCTCCTTCTTTGTGATTTGATGATTTTCTGTAGCAGCATACTTAGATTCCTTTTTCTCCATCTTTTATGCATCTACTACAGGTTTTTGCTTTGTGGTTACCATGAGGCTTACATAAAACAACTTATAATGGTCTATTTTAAGTTGATAATTTAAGTTGGAATACATTCTCAAGTTCTACATTTTTACTCCTCCCCCCCAGCCATGTTTCATGTTTTTGAGGTTACAATTTACATCTTTTTATCTTGTGTATCTCTTAATAAATTATTGTAGTTATGGTTATTTTTACTACTTTTATCTTTTAATCTTCCTTCTAGAGTTAGAAGTGATTAACACACCATATTTACATTATTAGATTATTCTGAATTTTACTATATATTTACCTTTACTAATGAGATTTATACTTTCATATGTTTTCCTGTTACTAATTAGCGTCCTCTCTTTTCAGCTTAAAGAAATCTCTTTAGGGGCCGGCCCTGTGGCTTAGCGGTTAAGTGTGCACGCTCTGCTACTGGCAGCCCAGGTTCGGATCCCAGGCATGTGCCGACGCACCGCTTGTCTGGCCATGCTGAGGCGGCGTCCCACATACCGCAACTAGCAGGACGTGCAACTATGACATACAACTATCTACTGGGGCTTTGGGGAGAAAAAGGGAAGAAAAAAGGAGGAGGATTGGCAATAGATGTTAGCTCAGGGCCAGTCTTCCTCAGCAAAAAAGAGGAGGATTGGCATGGTTGTTAGCTCAGGGCTGATCTTCCTCACACACACACAAAAAAAGAAATCCCATTAACGTTTCTTACATGGCCAGTCCAGTGGTGATGAACTCCTTTAGCTTTTGCTTGTCTGGAAAACTCCTTTATCTCTCCTTCAATTCTGAAGGACAATTTGTCAGGTGAAGTATGCTTAGTTGGCAGTATTCCATCTTTCAGCACTTTGAAGATATCGTGCCACTCCCTCCTGCTGTGCAGTTTCTGCTGAAAAATCTGCTGATAGTCTTATGGGGGTTCTCTTGTACATAACAAGTTGTTTTTCTCTTGCTACTTGTAAGATTCTCTCCACATCTTTAAATTTTGACACTTTAATTATAATGTGTCTTGGTATGGATCTCTTTAGGTTCACTTATTTGGAACTTTCTGGGCTTCCTGAATCTAGATATGTTTCCTTCCCCATGTTGGGGAAGTTTTCAGCCATTATTTCTTCAAATAAGTTTCCTGCCCCTTTCTCTCTCTCTTCTCCTTCTGGGATGCCTATAATGCAAATGTTGAACCTCCTGATGTTGTTCCATAAGTCCCTTATCTTTTACTCTTTTTCATTTTTTCTTTTTGCTGTTTTGATTATATAAGTTCCAGTGCCCTGTCTGCAAGTTCACTGATCTTTTCTTCTACTTTATCTAATCTGCTTTTAATCCCCTCTATTGTATTTTTTTTTCACTTATTGTATTCTTCAGCTCTGTGACTTCTATTTGGTACTTTATTATATTTTCTATCTCTGTTGAACTTCTCACTTTGCTCATGCAGTGTTCTCTTGAGTTCAGTAAGCATCTTGAGGACCATTATTTTAAACTCCTTATCATGTAATCACTTATCTCTGTTTCATTAAGGTCTTTTTCTAAAGTTTTATCTTGTTCTTTCATTTGGAATATATTCATTTTTTTCATTTTCCTTGACTCTCTATGTTGGTTTCTAGGCATTAGATAAAACAGCCACCTCTCCCAGTCTTGAAGGAGTGGCCTCATGTAGGAGATAAACCTCATCATTCAACCCTGCCCTAGCCCTTGGTTGTCTCTCAAACCTTTGTGATTGTCGAAGCAGCCTACTGCATTCTTCGTGGCTCCCAGTAGTTGAAGTTGTGCCAAGACCTGTCAGTGTCCCAAAGGGGAGGATCTCAGTCAGCACCTAGATTCAGGCTGACTGGAAGTCGGACCCTCAGGCAGCAGCTTTTAAAGTATGAAAATATACCTCTTTCAGGAGAACACTGGGAAATGGGCATTTCTGTCTGCTCCCTATGCACTGAGCCCTGGGGTGACAGCCAGTTAAGAATTGTTTTTTTGTTTGCTGTCCTCCCATTGAACACATGAACACACACCCTGCTGGCCACCAGAGCCAGACCATCAAGGGACGTGTCCTCTGCATGGCAGCCACAAAAGCCAGATTGCCAGACAGGTATACAAGCTCCTTTCTTAGAGACCCCGGTGACCAGGGGTGGGACAGACGGAGAGCATGAAGATGGCACCCTCTGGCCTCCCTGGTCTCTGGAGAGGATTGTAATCAACCCCTAGATGTGTGTTTCAATAAAAGCCTGCCCATCAGGCCACAGATATGAAGATAAGCTTACAGATCTCTTACACAGACAGACTGGGTACTTTTCAGTCAGCTGCCTCTGTGCTGGGCCATGGGGTATAGTCAGGTGAGTTCGCAGGAGCTCTCTAAGAACTGTTTCTCAGTTCACTATAGCCTATGCATCTCATGGATGCAAGCCCCATTGACTTTCAAAGCTAGATGTTTTGGGGGCTAGTCTCTCAAGTGCAGGTGCTAAAAGTTGGGGTGCTAGATGTGGGGTTCAAACCCTTCACTCCCCAGAGAGAAGCCTGGAGTTGTCAGAGCCTTTCTGATTGTGAGTCACCATGGCAGGGGTGGAGTTTATGGCAAGATTGTGTCTCAGCCTCTCCTACCCATTTCAATTTGGGGTTTTGTCTCATTCACTCAATGTGTTGGAGTTGCTCAATTAGTTTTTGGGTTTCTTTCAGAGGAAAGTGTTCTGTATGTAGCTGTAAATTTCGTGTGTCCATAGGAGGAGGTGAGTCCAGGATCATCCTATGTCACTATCTTGAACCAGAACTCAAGCAGTACTACTTTTTTTTTTTTTTTTTGCAAGGAAGATTAGCCCTGACCTAACACCTGTTGCCAATCCTCCTCCTTTTTGCTGAGTAAGATTGGCCCTGGACTAACATCCATGCCCTCTTCCTCTACTTTATGTGGGACGCTGCCACAGCCTGGCTTGATGAGTGGTGTGTAGGTCCATGCCTGGGATCCAAACCTGCGAACCCTGTGTCGCCAGAAGCAGAGCACGTGAACTTAACCACTACACCACCAGGCTGGCCCCGAGCAGCACTACTTTCATTACCATTTTACAGTTGAAGAAACTGAGGGCTGAATCTAGTGATGCAATCCAACAATGCTGGAGTTAGCTAATGAGGCCAATCAGGGCTGAGAGCAGATGCCAAGGGCCTAGGGGGCTTTAGAGTAAACGATACATTAAAGTGTATCTACCTGTCACAATCCACTATCCAAATGGGCCTCAGTATAGACAAAAATGATCCTTTATGCAAAGGGCACATATCAGGTGCTCAAAGTTTATACAAATAATACAAAGAGGGGAAGGGAAGGGCTGGAGCCCAATTAGGTATTTAAGGGTGTGACTAAAGAAAGAGAATGCTGGATGAATCAAAGGACCACGAGATCAGAGGCTCAGCTGCAAAGTGGAAGCCACAAAGAGCATAATAGGAAATATGACATTTTTATATTTTGAGAAAAACTACTAGGATTTGATAACTAATTGAAAAAGAAAGAAAAGAGTCAAAGAGATTATTCATGTACTACATTGAGAGGAAGTAAATAACCTCTAAATTCTGTGCCAATTCGAAAATCCTATGATTCAGGAAATCATTTTCTTTTTTTTTGTTGTTGTTTTCTGAGGAAGATTTGCCCTGAGCTAACATCTGTCACCAATCCTCCTCTTTTTACATTTTGCTTGAAGATTAGCCCTGAGGTAACATCTGTCACAAATCTTCCTCCACTTTGTATGTGGGTCACTGCCACGGCATGGCTGATGAGTGGTGTAGGTCTGCACCTGGGATCCAAACTCACAAACCTGGGCCGCCGCAGTGGAATGTGCCGATCCCAACCACTACACCATGGGGCCGACCCCAGGAAATCATTTCTTAGTAGCTAAAAGTGAATCCTGGGGCTGGCCCCATGGCATAGTGGTTAAGTCCAGCGGGAACCAAGCATCGGCGGCCTGGGTTCGTGAGTTCGGATCCCAGGTGCAGACCTACACCACTCGTCAGCCATGCTGTGATGGTGACCTACATACAAAGTGGAGGAAGACTGGCATAGATGTTAGCTCAGGGCTAATATTCCTCAAGCAAAAAAAAAAAAGAGGAAGACTGGCGACAGATGTTAGCTCAGGGCAAATCTTCCTCAGAAAAAAAGAAAAAAAAAATGAATCCTAAAACAAAAAAATTACAAAAGAAAAATCTTTAGGTAGTTTCCACTCTCTATTATAATGGAGTAAGACCATACTGGAAAAATCTCTGCAGAAAAAAAAAAAAAAAAAAATATATATATATATATATATAATCTGGGCATAAGAAAAAAGGCAATAACCAGAAAATATTGGAGAGCGAGCAAAAGCAGCATACTCTGGTGGGGAGCTCATGCTCACTCACACAAAGGGAGTATGTTCTCCTCTCCAAGGCTTTTTAGCCTTGGGCTAAATGTAATCCACTGCAAAATATGTAGAACACAACTGAAGCAGTACTGAAAGGGAAATGTAAAGGCCTAAATGTCTGTGTTAGAAAAGAAGAAATATCTGAGATCAATGATTTAAGCTTCTACTTAAGAAACTAAAAATACAGCAAATTAAACCCAAAGGACACAGAAGTAAGGAAATAATAAAGAGAAGAACAGAAATCAATGAAAATGAAAGCAGACTAACAATGGATGAAAAAAAGAATGAAATCAAAATGTAATTCTTTGGGAAGAGGGCAAAAAAAATTAATGAAACCAAAAGCTGATCCTTTCAGGGAGAGAGCGAGGAATTAATAAAACTAACAAAATTCCAGCCAGATTGATCAAGAAAGAAAAGTGATAAATGAAAGAGGGGACATCACTACAGATTCTCTGACATTTTAGTTTGACAACTTAGATGAGACAATTTCTTATAAAACAAAGTGCAAACAAGAAATAGAAGAATGAAAGAGCTCTATATCAATTAAACAAAATAAGTTAGTAAGGCATACCTTGTTTTACTACACTTCTCTTGATTGCGCTTTGCAGACATTACGTTTTTTACAAGAGCCTCCATCAGCAAAAAGATTACAACTGGCTGAAGGCTCAGATGATGGTTAGCATTTTTAGTGATAAAGTATTTTTAAATTAAGGTATACACATTGTTTTTTTTAGACACAATGCTATTGCACACTTAACAGACTACAGTATGGTGTAAACTTAACTTTTATATGCATGGGGAAACCAAAAAGTTCATGTGACTCTCTTTATTGCAATATTCACTTTATTGCAAGATTCACTTTATTGTGATGGTCTGGAACCAAATCAGGAATATCACTGAGGTATGCCTGTAATTCAAAATATGCCCACTAAGAAAACTGCAGGCTCAGATGGCTTCACTGCTGAATTCCTTCATCATCTAACGAAGAAATAACATCAGTCCTACACAAACTCTTTCAGAAAACATATAAAGAAGGAATACTGACCATCTCATTTTATGAGGCCAAAATCAGACAAATATCTCACAAGAAAAGAGAAGTGAAAAACAAAATCCCACGTGAACACAGACACAAAAATCCTTTATAACTATTAGCAAATTGAATCCAACAATACTTTATTATAAAAAAGTTAACAAGGGGCCGGCCTGGTGGCGGAAGTGGTTAAGTGCACGCACTCCACTGCGGCGGCCAAGGGTTCACTGGTTCAGATCCTGGGCGCACACCGACACACTGCTTGGCAAGCCATGCTGTGGCAGCGTCCCATATAAAGTAGAGGAAGATGAGCATGGATGCTAGCCCAGGGCCAGTCTTCCTCAGCAAAAAAAAAAAAAAAAAAAGAGGAGGATTGGCAGATGTTAGCTCAGGGCCAATCTTTCTCACACACACAAAAAAATAACAAATAATTATCAAATGGAGATAATCCTGAAAATGCAAGGTTAATTTAACATCACAGATCAATCACTGCAATTTAGCATGTTAATAGAATCAAAGAAAAAATTCATATTATCATTTCAATAGACAGAGAAAAAGCATTTAACAAAAGTCAACATCATTTCACAATAAAAAATCATAGCAAGTCAGAAACAGAAGAGAACCCTCTCAAGCTGATTAAGAGCATCTACGAAAAACAGACAGTTAACATCACACTGATCAGTTAAAGGCTTAATGCTTTCTACCTAAGATCAGGGACATGGCAAGGATGTCTGCTCTCAATACTTCTATTTGACATTATACTGGAGGAACTAGCCAGTGTAATAAAGCCAGAAAAACAAATAAAAGGCACACAGGTTGGAAAGAAAGAAGTAAAACTATATTTATTTATAGGCAATATGATTGTATATGTAGGAAAACCTAAGGAACCTCAATAGCTAGTAGAAGAAATGATTGAATTTAGCAAGATTACAAGATACAAAAATCAATTGTATTTCTATATATTAGCAACAAACAATTAGAAAATTAATTTTTAGGGCCGGCCCAGTGGCGTAGTGGTTAAGTTCGCACACTCCACTTCAGTGGCCTAGGGTTCACCAGTTCAGATCCTGGGCGTGGACCTATGCACCACTCATCAAGCCATGCTGAGGCAGTGTCCCACATAGAGAAACTAGAAGGATGTACAACTATGACATGCTACTATCTACTGGGGCTTTGGGTAGAAAAAAGGAGGAAGATTGGCAACAGATGTTAGCTCAGGGCCAATCTTCCTCAAAAAAATAAAGAAAGAAAGAACCAAGTCAAAGAATGAAAATGAATTTTTAAAAGACAACTCCAAACTAGCATTTAAAAAATACTTAAGAACACATTTAATGCAAGATGTAAAAGACACTTATGTGGAAAACTACAAAGTATTGCAAAGGGAAATTTAAAAACAAATAAATGAATGGAGAGACATATTATGTTCATGGATTTGAAGACTCAATAGTGTTGAGATGGCAAATTGATCTATAGATTCAATGCAATCACAATAAAAACCTAACAGGTTTTTTTGAAGAAATTAACAGGCCCATTGAAAAATTTAAATAGAGAGGAAAAGGACTTTAAATAGTTAAAAGCAACTTCAAAAAGAACAAGTTTTCAAGAACTGTCTAATTTCAAGACTTGCTATAAAACTACGATGATCATGACAGTATGATATTGGATAAGGATAGACATACAAAACAATGAAGTGACACTTATATGGAATGCTAGTTTTCAACAAAGGTGTTAAAATAATTCAATGGGTAATGGATAGACTTTCCAATAAATACTGCTGGAAAACTGGATATCTGTATAGGAAAAAAAATAAACCTTGACCCTTGCCTCACAATAAAAATTAAATCAAAATGGATCATAGACACAAAGTAAGAACTAAAACTATTAAACATTTGGAAGAAGGAGAAAAATATATGTGATATTGGGTTAGACACAGATTTATTAAACAGAAGACTAAAAGCCCAAACAAGAAAAGAAAAATTGATGAAATGGACTTCATGAAGATAAAAAATTGTGCTCCTGAACGATAGGTACAAAAGTAAAAAGGCAAGTCACAGACTGGGAGAAATTGCAAAATACATACTGGACAAGATCTGTGTTCAGAACATGTAAGAAACTCTTACAACTCATAATTAAAAGAAAAATAACCCGTAAGAAATGGAGAAAAGATATTAAGAGACATTTCACAAAACAAGATATATGAATGGACAATAAGCACATGAAAAGATAATCAAAATCACTAGTCTTCAGAGAAATGATAATTGAATCACAGTAAGTTACAACTACATACCAAGAAAATGGCTCAAGTCAGAAAGACTGATAATGCCAAGTGTTAACAAAGATACAGAACACTTTTTAGAACTCTCTCATACATTGTTGGTAAAAATGTAAAAGGAAGAAAATTATAGCAGTAAGTTATAAATCTAAACATACACTTCAACTGTAAACTCCATATGATCCAGGGGTTTGAGTGCAAGGGGCACAAGGACACACTTGAGGGTGAGAGAAATCTACAACTAACTTCACTGTGGTGAGTTACACAATTGAATACAACTTAAAAGAGGTGAATTTTTTAATTTTCTGTAAATAAAAATGAAGTAAAATAATACATTAAAATGCTGTAGTAACTAAAACAGCATGGTGCTTGTGCATGATTAGACTGATCAATGAAAGAAAACAGAAAGCCCAGAAATAGGTCCCAAAGCAAATGGGAATTTAGAATACAATCAAACATGATAAAATGTGATGTTTCAAACTAGTCAGGAAAAGACTGATTCTTCAGTAAAGAGTATGGGACTGAGCAGCTATTTGGGGGTTAAACAAGAAGTCTCTTTCTCCCAGCTGATACCAGAATAAAGATGGCAAATGAAACCACAAGAGCGCTAGTTGAAAACACTCATGATGGAAAGGCTTTCTAAGTTTGTGATAAAATCCAAATGGCATAAAAAATTGATCAATAAAAATGTAATTTCCACATAGGAAAAAATATCCTAAACAAACAAAAAAAAAGATGAGGCAAAACAAAAAATATTTGAAACTCACCACAGACAAAATGGTAATATATTTCCTAAGAACTTATACAAATCAACAGGATAAACAGTCCAATAGAAAAATGTCCAACACTGCTTATAATATAAATGCAATATAAAACTACATTAAAATATATTATTTTCATCCAACTATAAGTTTGACAAAGACCCAAATATTTCCTAGCACTATGTTGTTGATAAGCGTAATGAAACAGTCTTAAATACTGCTGTTTGAAGTATAAATTGCTTCAATCCTTATAGATAGAATTTGGACAATATCTCTCATATACTCTCTGATCTAGTTTCTAATTCTTACTGATAAATGCACTCATGTGTGAAATACTACACAGACAAAGATCATCATTGCAACATTATTAGTAATTGCTGAAAGTGGAATCAAATATCTATTGATAGAAGACTGGTTAAAAATATCATATATCCCTGCAAAGGAATACTATGCAGCCATTTAAAAAATGAGGCAGCTACAGATATACTTACGTGAAATAATATTAAAAAAAATAATAGAAGGTAAAGAATTGTGTGCATATTTTGTTACACCCATTTCTGTAAAAAAATAAAGAAGGATTGGATGTAGCAAATCTGTTTATATATGCATGGACTATTTCTGGAAGAAACTGGTAACAATTGCTCTGAGAAGGGAAACTGAGCAACTACAGGACAGGAATGTGACAGAAATTTACTTTCCACATATATAACTCTTTGTCGCATATAACTCTGTCGCTTTTGATTTTGTACAATGTATCTGCTGTATGTAATATATATAAATTAAGTAATTAAACATCTTATTTAAAATTAAGTCTTTAGGGCCGGCCCCATGGCTTAGCGGTTAAGTGCGTGTGCTCCGCTACTGGCGGCCCGAGTTCGGATCCCGGGCGCGCACCGACGCACCGCTTCTCCGGCCTCATGGCTGCGTCCCACATACAGCAACTAGAAGGCTGTGCAACTATGACATACAACTATCTACTGGGGCTTTGGGGGAAAAAATAAATTAACTAATTAATTAATTAAAAAAAAAAAATTAAGTCTTTCTTGTGTCTTGACTCTGGAGCCAGACAGACCTGGTTTCAAAATCCTTTTCCACCTCAGAGTATCTATGTACAAGGCAATTACTTAATATACTTGAACTCCATTTTCTTTAACAATGGGATTATGTTATGACATGCAGTTGTGTTGTCTAAACGAGACAATGTATATAAAATCCCTTGTACGGTATTTGGCACATAGTGGCATGTAACAAATATTAGAGACCCCTTGACCTTTTCCTTCCCCTCAACTTACACTCAAATTGAACGACTCACATTTTTTTGAAGTTTGATCTAAAATGGATCAAGATATAGGGGTACAAACCATTAATCTGAGAGAAAATCTTTAGTTTTTAGGGGATAGTTTGCTTTATCAAGACCCACACATGGCCATCTATAGGTTTCTCTTTATAAAGTATTATAATATAAGCTCCTAAATAATTAAATGTGGACCAGCCAAGCCTGTTAAAACAGTATAGATGACATTACAAGAGAACATTTAATGCTTCCTAGATCCTGCCTAAACATGCTTGGTTCTCAAGTTAATTTTAGAATAAGAGATAAATTTATCTCCTATTTTAGATATATTTAGATTTGAGTCAAACTGATGTGTATCTGGAGAATGCAGGCTTTAAATATACTGCTATATTAAATGTGGGTAGAACTTTCGAAATTTGGCATTATGTGGTACTGAGAGCATTTTTCTTGCATTCAAAATTCATTGATCCTTCATATGCAGATTTAAAACTATTTTACCTGATGACTTCTAGTCTAATTTGCTTTCCTGGGAACCACACAGCCCAGTCATTGCATAATCAATATGAAGTTATTCAAGTGAAGGTAGCAAGGATTTGTGGAAGACAGACATCTGAGTGGGAGTTAGAGGGAAGGGAAGCCCTGTGTTCTCAGCTGCACCAGTCTGGAGTGGAGTTTCTGTCTGGCTGAACTGGAAGGTGGGAGGAAAGGAGTGTGTCTTGTTTCAAATACCACAGATTCCAGTTGTTCTCAACAAATCTTGGTAAGTTTTCTTGAATAAATTTTTCTTCATTTGCTCTATGTCCTAGCGACCATTTCCAGAGACTTTAAATGACTGTTATTTTTGAATTTTCACCAGTTTCACTGGGGAGTGGGTCTACGGAGATCCTCATGCTGTCATGCTGTTAAGTGCCAGTGAGGTCATCTTTTATGCCCAAAATGTTTTCTTGGGTAATACTTTAAAATATTAAAAAAATATTTAAGTTATATTGTTTTGTTACTGTCTTCCTTAGTGGCTCCAATTATATATATATGTTAGAACTCCTTTGACTATCTTCCATTTCAACTACTTTCACTGACAAGTTTTTCTTCTTCTTTTTTCTCATTTTCATTTCTTTGTTTTCCTGTAATGCTCTTTATTAAATTTTTATTTTATTCTACTTCCTCTTGGGCATCTCATAATTTAGTCTCCGTTTCTGATTATGATTTTGCCTTTTTGTTCTATTTTTTTCTTGAATTCAACCAATTACCATTACATTTCTTCTTGTTTTCTTGTCCATTACTGTTCTTTGTATTTCTCATTCAAAAGTGGTTGTTTTTTTTCATATCCCCAAACGCTTATGTGATGATATTTCATTCAGTTTGGAGTGTTATATTACACTGTAAGTTTTTGTTTTTTTCAGTTCTGCCCTCTATTTAAGAGGTTTCTTTTATGGATATAAAATTCTTTTACGGTTATTGGGGGTTTTTTTGTGGGTTTACTGGGGGGGGGGCACAGTATGCAAAGGTTATTTCTTGCTTCTCTTTTTATTCCTGCAGGATCTTTTAATTTAATTTCCTTGTTTTGCTTCACTGCCACACTCCTAAGGGGAGCTACCCCTTCTCCATATATATGATTCTCCCTCAGAAGCAATGCTTCTCTGAGGCTACCACTTCGGGTCCCACTGTCTTTCTAATCGCGTCCCTGTATCTTGTGCTGTGAACTACTATGTCCTGACCTGTGTTCAGTTTTTTGGCATTTAGTATTAGACTTTCTCTTTCTGGGCATGCTTTTCTTTGTGCTGCTTCTAACTTGTCCACACCCCTCTACTCTTAAGCCTTCTCTCCCAAGTCTGAGCACTGACAGGTTTGCAATGGTAGGAGGGTAGAAGGAACTCTTTTGGAATTTATTTCTCTACTTAAGACAATTAGAAAGTTATGGTATTCTTTGTCTTCTAGTCATACTGAAGTGATGCATGATATATGATTTTACTCCCTCTCCTCGTTGATCTGATGATTTTTTTTTTAGGGTGATGAAAATCAGGCAGCTGCCACTGTCCTCCAAAAACCTTTGTAAGAAGGCTTTTAGTTATGGATTCAATCTCTTTATTAGACACAGGACTAATGTTTTAGTTTTTCATGTTTCTCATCCTTGTCAGATTTTGTCAGTTGTATATTTCTGTATGTAATTTGTTGATTTCATACACATTTTCAAACTCATTCATATAATATTGTTCTCCATATTCTGTTACCATAGTTTATGTAGAATCAGGAATGATAAACACAATATTATCATTTTCGCTACTAGTAATATGTGCCTTCTCTTTTTCTGCTTGATCAGTCTTTTTGGGGATATGGCAGTTTTTAAAAGGCTAATAAGATCTTTGACATTTCTCCCATCAAGAGATGAGGTCTAAGCTCCCTCCGTCCCCTAGAATCTCTGAGGAAGTGACTGCTTCCACCAATAATGTACTGTGGATGTGACATTACATGAATTACGAGGCTAAGTCATAAAATGCCTTGCAACTTCGTGCTGGTTCTGTGGGTATGTTTGCTCTAGGGGAAGTCAGCTGCCATGTAAGAAATCTGACTATCCTAAGACCATAATACTGGAAAAGCAGCAAAGATAAAGACAAAACTATAAACACGAAGGCAACTAAAACACAAACACACTCAGTAACCCCACCACAAACCTCCTTACTAGTCTATCCTGAGCACACTGTCTGCCCTCTGCCCTCACAAATCCTGAACGTTTCAGTACACGGATAGGGGCATGGTTTAGAAGGCAAAGAATTCAAATAAGAAATGTTATATAGGAAACCACAGACGTATAGGTAATGGATGAGGCTGTCAGGGAGTACAGTAGTGCTTCATATACCCATATGTGAATAACTAATTTGAATATATTTTTTGTCTGTTCTCCACCCCTAGTTCACATTAAGGGGTGGGGGACAATTAAGTTTTTAACATGCAATGCTGAAATATCCCTACTTCTCCACCACACAGTGAATGTGTTGCATTCCTAACCTAGGAATGTAAGCATTTCTAGGAATGTTAATATTATAGTATACAACAAGCACAGTGAAAAGACTTTAAAAAAAAAAAAACAGTAGAGATTAGGAAAGTTCAGAAAATACCAGCGCTTGGTGTAATGCTTGGACCAATAGGTATTCAATTAATATTTTTTAGATGAATACAAATAAATCAGTTCAGCTCAAGTACCTCATCAGCACAGACCAGATTCTGGTCTAAATTACCACAAGCATCACATGCAATAAAAAGTTACTAAACTATTAATTCATGTCCTTCAAAGTGTTTGTCCTTCTGGAACCATATCTACTTTCTTGAGAATAGTTTATTCTCTCTTTCCATGTAAGATGTTTCAAAAAAAAAAGATTAAAATAATCTGTTATGATCCACTAAGAAAAAAACCTGGTGATTGTTTTTATGCTAGTGAGGAAAAATGAGAATGTTTTTCTACTGAAGTGGAGTTTTAGTAAATTATTCTGTAGTTTTATGCTGGGTACATCACATATAAAATGAACGAACAACTTAAAATAATTTGTGAATAACCTACCAAATCCAGGAACACTTTTGAGACTGGCTTTGAGGCAAATTTTCTCCAATCTGAGGTAGCTATATCTCATCAGACAATTCCACAGGAACATCCAGTCCATTCTTGTCCGATGATTCATGATAATGACACTTCTTTCTCCAGGAACAAATGCATCACCTGTTATAATCACTTTCACACCAAACATGGTCTCCAGCAATGCCTAAGGAAAAAACAATATAGATATATAACAATTTAAAGCTATGATTTCCCTTAGGTAAATTTTATCATGTCCTAAAAATAAATCTGATTTTTAATAAATCAAAAGCATAGTGTTTCCCATGATCTTGCTTCTATAATAAATCAAGAAAAATAAGTTAATCTGGAAGACTGAGAATACGAAGGCACTGTTTCTATTTTTAGTTTCACTAATTTAAGTTTCTGGCAGTGTCCTAATTTAAAAATGCTAACTTTCATTGAAATTTTCAAGATAGATTATTAAGATAAAAAGAGAAAAGTGTAAAAGGCTTACAAAATTCCACTGTGTAATTTTTTAAGGCTATAGATATATAAGATTATTACATTTTTTTATAGAAGGATAGTCAAGAAATTTAACACTGAGTATAGGGCTGAGGGAACAGAAAGTCAAACTTTTCATTTTATACCTTTCTGTAGTATGATCTTTTTTTAATCAAATACACATATCTGTGTATTTTAACAATACATAAAGAATAAAATAACTATATGTTTACTAAAGTGCTGCAGCCCTAGCACCTACAACAAAGTCTAGCTTATAGAAGATGCTCAAACACTTGCTGAAGTTGTTTAATTAACTTTTCTAATGGCCAGTCATATAATATTTATGAAATATCTAGAGGAAAAGTATATTACAGACTACAGTTCTTGAAAAAACAATAACAGATAATGAGAAAACTTGATTACTTATTTCAATCCCTATTTAAATTTTCAAATAATTTACATGTAACAAATTTACTAGTTAATACTTGACTTCACTATTAAGAGAAAACTGGTCCAAGGCAGATAAAAGATAAGAAAATCAAAAGTTCCTTTGGCAATATCACAAAACCTTGATCAAAGTATATCAAATAAACAAACTGTGGTACAGTCATACAATGGACTATAATACAACAACGAAAATAAATGAACTGCAGGTATCTACAGCAACATGGATAACACACAAGCATAATGCTGATAGAAGCAAAACAAATAAAAAAGAATAGACACAATAAGTATCCATATATAAAACTTTCTAAAACAAACAGTAAGATATTTTAGGGGTAAATATATAGGTAGTAAAATTATAAAGAACAGCAAGGAAATAACTATCTTACAAGTCAAGTTAGCAGCTACTTCTACCAAACAGAAGGGTGTTGTGACTGGGAAGCTGGGTAGCTTGCTGGAGCGCTGGCAATGTTCTATTTCTTGATATGGTTGATAGTTACACTTTAAAATTATTCATTAAAGTGTGCATTTAGGTTTTATTTTCAGTATGCTTGTTATATTTCACACAAAAAGCTTTTTTTTTTAAAGAATATGATAAAAAAGAACAACAGGACTTCAAAAACATAAGAATAAATAGGAGTTAAAAAGAATATTAGCTAAAGAAAAAAGAAGTTAGAAATCTTATACATCCAAAGTCTTACAGAGTCAGAGTGTTAACCATCTTAACAAAGTAAAACAAGATCCTTTGGGCTAACGTAGCTACAGATAGCCCTCAGGTCCTCATTGAGTTGCTTTCCCAGGGCTGAGATTCACTTTAGGGAATGGGTATGTAACCTGGCGTCTATCAAGCCCTAGAAAAGAAAGCCTTCAAGAGGACCCATAAACATGAACCTCCCTTGAAATTGTGTACAAAGATATGTGAATACGTACAGAGGTACTTTGTTAGGCAGAATGCCAGCAGTTTTCATCAGATTTTCATAAGGGTCCATAACCACTCAATTATAACCTCCCACTCCAAAATCTCCGGGTAGTTAAGTCCCTATGTGGAAGATTTCATGAAGGAGAGGATCACGGCAGAGTTCTTTAGGCTTGGACCCACTGCTACCTGTAAGCATAAAGGGCCGTCAACCATGAAAATGAATCACCGAACCATAAGTCTTGGCCCAGAGGCTGTGTGTGAATTTGCCATCCAAGGTTAATTTGGATTAGCTCCACTCTGCTTTCCAAACATGATATATTTTTCAGTATTTCCAAAAAACTGAAATGCAGGATGCCCTTCCCTTAACTGGTAGAAAGAGGAAGTTGATTGTTAATTGTATGTTGTATTATAGAAAAGAGTTAAAAATCTTAAACTTATAACCTGAAACCGCAACTCTAACATTTTATGTGCAATTTCTAATACATGTTTCCTATGGATTCCAAAACAAGCTTTTGCTTTTCATCATGGAAAATGTCAAAACAAAAAATCCCAGCCTGTTTGTCCAGGAGCATATCATACGGCATTCTCTCCCTTGCCATCCAGCACTCTATCAGAATGTGCCTGAAAGTTATAGACAACCTTTTGGGCAGCCTAGATCGCAAGCTCACGTTAATCATTTTTAACGCGAGACAAGACATATCTAGTCAATGTTATTTACAGCTCCCACAAAGGCATAATAACAAAACGCTACACAGAGATAGAGTTGTAATGCCTATAAAGAACTCCAGAACTCAAATAATCTAGATTAACAACTGTAAAAAAATATTTCTCATATTTGTTCTATTTCTAGTATAGAAGGAAACCATTTCAGTAGTAAGAAACTAATCTTATAAAATTTTATAATGCTTTATTTGTTATATTGAACTAAGAGCCACAATTCTCATGACTTTACCTAATTGGACAAAAATTTCTCCCAGAATTAGAAATATGGAGGCAATTTCTGAGGATCTTTTATTTACCACTATTTACTACCTCCAAGCGTTCCACAGTATATGAAAACACAAAGATGAGAGGTTCCCCTCATGATCAGAGAGAATCAGTTTTGCCATCATGCCCCAAGCTCTCATTTACAATTTCAATGGATCTTTATTCAGTCAAGGGTAAGAACAACTCTATGACATTCCTCATCTCCAAGTCTGCTTTAGCTTTTCAGACTCAGCTTAGGCCTGGCTCCTCAAATCCTTAGCTATTTAAGGCCTTGCAATCCCCAGTCATTCATCAAACAATGAGCACCCCCTTTCTTAAGAGCAGCAGTCTAGACAGGAATTATTAATCTGTGTTCATTGAACACCTGCTTTGTTCTAGGACTAGAATGGAATCAGCAGGCTGTGGAATAAACTTACCTCCTAGGTGGGGAGTTAGAAAAGGACCTCTAAATTCCTAAGTCTTCATTTATGGTGAAAGGAGAAAACTCCAAGTAATTTTCATAATCCCAGGTAATTAGCTAACAACTGGACTGTTAGAAAGACTCAGAATTTTGAGAAGCAAAAACAGCTCTGGTCACATGCCAAGTTTGACCCTGACAGTATTATACTAAACAGAACCATTCAAAAATGAAATGAACAAAGAAATGCACTCCCCATTATAGAAACGCAAGAGAGACTGAATGGTCACTCCATGGACTGTGCTAGAAGGGATTCTTACACACTCAGGTAGGTTAAACTAGATCACCTCTAAGTCTCATCTAACTCTAAGATTCTAAAAGATTTTACTGGAGTACTTCATTTAGCACAGAAAATGTGCTCCTTAAATATAGTAAGACAAGGGGCCAGGCCAGTGATTAAGTTTGCCCACTCTGCTTCAGCGGCCCAGGGTTCGCAGGTTCGGATCCTGGGCGTGGATCTATGCACCACTCATCAAGCCATGCTGTGGCAGTGTCCCATACACAAAATAGAGGAGGATGAGCACGGATGTTAGCTCTGGGCCAATCTTCCTCAGCAAAACGAGGATGATTAGCAACAGATGTTAGCTCAGGGCCAATCTTCCTCACCAAAAACAAAACAAAGCAAAACAAAAAAAATAGTAAGACAAGAAAAATCTTGCCAATGAAATCATTTTAATGCACAGGAGAAGCTTACAAAAGAGAAGATCATTTTGTGATTGTTTCTCTGAACAATAATTAGTCTAAGTGCATTTACCCTAATTTATTTTTACTTAAAAATGATGTTTAACTGTTTGAGATTGCTTAAAATAAAGTATACCTATAGGAGGGAAAAGACCAAATTCTCTCTGAATAAAAAATGACCTATTCTAATATTTGCTTCAAAATAAAAACTCCTTTAACACCTTGTAAAAGTTTGAAATAAGGTCATAAAAGACACCATGACAATGTTTCTTCATTTCTTTAAACAGAGATGCTCACTATCTCAAAATCAGAACATCAGTTTTCTGTAACCTTGCTTTAAGGGATTTGACGTCAATCAATCTCTTAACTGAAAGACTCTCTGCCTGATATGCTGTTACTAGTGAGCACAGCAGTGAGTTAAACAGCTGGGGAATATGAAGTTTTCTCAAATATATACCAATTTAAAACTATAGTGGTCACTGAATCTCGCCTATGTGTTAAGTGTTCAAGTCAGGAAGAGCTGAAGTTACCTTGAAAATCTCAGAGGAAGGTGTCTCACAAGAGACCAGCACACTATCTATCAGTAAGTCCTGCTCAGCCAGTTTTATCTGAATGTTAAACCAGATTTCTCCAGCTGACCATCAGATGAACTGATTGGTTTGTGTGTTGTTTTAGACACAAGAATCTTACTCAGCATAGGACCACTTACATTTCCTATTGCATCTCACATGAAGTGGGGGGGTAGAGGGGAACCCTACATTTAAAAAATTCATCTCTCTCTACTCTTCCCTCTCCCATCCTAGTGCATGCAGTTGAAGATGTATAAGGTTAACAGATACATGATGTAATTCTGCTGTAACAGTAATGGTACTAGTAGTAGCAGCAGTAGAAGCAGCTATGGCAGAATTTGTCCAGTAATGTGTCCAGTAAAATCCAGCATTTCTTCCAGAGGAATACATTTTAATCGTGTACAGGGCTGCCCAGAAAAGAAAGACTACATTTCCCAGATCCCATTACAGCTTTTAGCTGTTTTCACCAATGGGATGAGCAAAAGCCATTATGTGCATCTTGTAATTCACTGGTCTAAAAAATGCTTGCTCTGGACTTCCTCCCCTCCCCGCTTCCTGTATAGTGGGACAAAGAAGTGGTAGTGATCAGTCTTGACCATACAGAAGAGGATATTATGCCAGGTTGAATGCAAGGAATCTGAGTCCTTGAATGATACCAGGGAGCATAGCTACCCTGCCAACCTGGACCTGAGGTCTACCTTATTCAAGCCACTATATTTTGAATTTTCTTTGATAAGTGCACTTTAGCCTGCCCCCTAAAACTAATACAGTGGCAAACATTTACTCCATACTTTACAAAGGCTATATTCATGATCTCATTTAGTCATCATAATAACTCCGGGGTAGGTAGGCAGTATTAGAATCCCCTTTTTTACAGATGAGGAAAGAGAAAGTTAGAGAGGCTAAGTAGCTTAGCCAAGTTCAAACAACTAGAAAGTGGTAAGGCCAATCGTGAAACCAAATGTCTGTCTCCAATGCCTGTAATGCACTCTGCTTACATTGTCTCTCCAAAAAAATTTGATTGATTGGACACTGGAAAGCATTACAATTACAATGATTTCTACCAAGGTAGTAACTACAAGAAAATTCTCAAAACTCTTAAGGTTTTGGTAGAGAGGTTCAGCCAAAAACATATGATTCAAAATCAAAAGATTACGTACTATGGAAAATTGACGACACTAAAGAAAATGAAGTATAGTAGCAATAGATGACTATTACCAAAAAATCATTTACCTCTAAATGTTTGCTTTAGAATCAGATATAAAATGCTTAATCTGGAATGAATCTCAAAAGATCGTCTACTTCAATTTCCTTACTTTACAGATGACGAATAAAAACTCAAAAAGAGTCATGTAAATGACTTGAAAAAAGTTGAAACTTTTTAAAATGAAATGTCTCTGGTTTTAAAATGACTATAAATGGAATTATTTAACATTTAGACAGTTTCTGGATGACTTTTCAGAAATATCTACTTGAGATGGTTAATGTTATGTGAACTGAACAATATGTTTTTTTAATTTAATATAAATATGATATTTTATGAAGAAATACTCATTTTGTAAATAAGCAAGTGATAGCAGTTAAGCAACACCACAAAATGATTATTTTATATTAAATGGTATGTTTGAGGGCTGCAATGAAACAGTGGACTTCACAACTTTAAAGCTAATTTAAAAATCTAACTCTAGGGGGACCGGCCCAGTGGCACAGTGGTTAAGTGCACACGTTCCGCTTCAGCAGCCCGGGGTTCGCAAGTTGGATCCCGGGCACGCACCGACGCAGTGCTTGTCAAGCCATGCTGTGGCGGCGTCCCATATAAAGTGGAGGAAGATGGGCACAGATGTTAGCCCAGGGCCAATCTTCCTCAGCAAAAAGAGGAGGATTGGCATCAGATGTTAGCTCAGGGCTGATCTTCCTCACCAAAAACAACAAAAATCTAACTCTAAAAAGTCACAGCCTGAGAAGTCAAGTTTTGTCATCTAACAAAAGGAAGTAGTCTTTGAGTTAAATGAAAGAAAGAAAAAAATCAGTCAAGCTGTGTAAATCTAAAACTAGGGAAGATAGTGTAGGTAGAAGACTATTATCTCCACAAAGATAGAGGTCATATGGGTCCTGTTCATCATTACATCCTAGCAAAACGCTTGGCACATGGTGGACACTCAATAAATACAGTTGCTCGATGAATGTTCAGGGATCCTGCTGACTACTTTTGCAATGAACACAAGTTACAAAACAAAACATCCTTCCATTAAGAAAGGAAAAAGAAATTTTGCCTAAAAGAATAAGGAGGATCCATACCAATAAGGTAGGAATTGTACAAATATTCAATGCAAAGTACATCCTACAGGGGAAAAAAAAAGGATAAGGAGGGTAACTGCTGCTTCCATCCCTGACAGAGTAAATAGTACTAGACTTACCACCCAGCTGACTTAAAGGAAAATACTGTCATAATAATAAATAGATGAGGAATCTCAAGAAAGAAATGAAACCAATAAAAGAACCCAATATAAATTCTAGAACTTAAAAGTGCAATATTTTAAATAGAAATCCACTGTATAAACAAAACAGCAGATTAGAGACGGCAAGAAAAAGGGTCAGTGAACTTGGTGACCTATCTAACAATATAAGCAATCTGACATACATATAATTGTAGTCCCAAGAGGCAAGAAGAGACCAAATGTGGCAGAAAAAAATATATGAAGAAATAATGGCCCAGAATTTCCTAATTTGGAAAAAACAAAGCTATAGATCTAAGAAGCCCAATGCAAGACAGCAAAATAAATATAAAGAAAACTAAACCCAGGCATATCATAACCAAACTGCTAAGAAACAAAGATAAAGAGAAATCTTGAAAGCAGCCATAGAAAAATGACACGTTGCATGATGAGAAGCAACAATATGTATGATGGCTTTTCATCAAAAACAATAGAGACCATAAGACAGTAGAACTTTAAAGTATAGAAAGAAAAAAAAAATGTCATTCCAGAAATTTTATAGTCAGCAACACTACCCTTCAAAAATGAAGGTAAAAAAAGAAATCTTCAATTAAACGTGATAAATAAATGAAAAGCAATAGGATATACTGGAGTATGTGAGGAAGACATTTGATGTAAAACTAATTCGGCCTGACTTTGTTTTTCTAAAAGGGCCTGATGTGGCCTGTTGAGCATGCATTGTACATCTGCCTTCAACATTTACTATGTCCCAAAGACAAGAATGATGCCCTTAAAGAAAGGGATGTAGCTTCCCCCCATATTGGCATTTCTTTAAGGAGAAGCACCTCTTCCCAGGAACTAAGGATTAATTATCAACCCACTGTGCTCATCTTGTGCCCAGTGACCTGTTGACCGCTGACCTGCTGTGCCAGCTAAGCATCTTATGATAGTAGTGAAAGAGATATTCCTGTCCTGTGTGATGTATGCTCTTTGTTACAAGACAGTATATAACCACTCTGTACACCCCACTTCTTTGGTGCCCTTCCTTCCTTGGAGAAGGAAGCCCAGATGCTATAGTCCTCAGACCTGGCTCATAATAAACTCACCCCAATTTTGATTTATAGATTGATTATGGATTATTTGTGTCAACAAATGAAAACAGAATTTATCTACAGGAGACCTCCCTACAAGAAGAGCTTAAGTAATTTCTTCAGGCTGAAGGAAAATGACATTAGATGGAAACTCTAATACAGAGCAAGAATAAAGAGCACTATAAATGGAAAATATTTAGATAAATCTAAGACTATATTTTTCTTCTTCTCATTTCTTTAAAAGACATATGACCATTCAAAGCAAAAAATCATAACACTGTATTATGAAGTTTATTACCTAAGTAGATGTAATATGACAACAACAGAACAAAGGATGTGAGACTAAACACACCACACTGTTACAAGGGTCTTACATTTTATATGAGGTAGTAAATATTAACTCTAAGTGGACTGTGATACACTAAGGATATATTATATAAGCCCTAAGCTGTGACTAAAAATATATATATATTTATATATTTTTTATTTTTTATTTACATATATATAAAATTTTCTTTCAAAAAACAGGAGAGGGGGGAACACTGCACAACTAATTTTACGAAGCCAGCATAACTCTGATACCAAAGTTAGGACCATTTTACCTTGAAACTTCTTTATGTTTGTCCACTCATCCAACAAATATTTAATATGTACCTTGTTCCAGGTATCGAAGCAACCTATGTCTTTGACTTTTCGAGCAAAAGAGAAGGCTTTCTATGACTGTTTCTTGCCAACTTTCATCTTCCACTGTGAGGGAATCAGTACACTACTGAGACTGATTTTATTACTAGCTACCAGTTTCTCAGATATGTTTTTTCTCCTGTCAGGCATTCCTTGGCTTGAAACAACTCCAAATCTTCTTTGGAACCAATCATGAGTGAACTTCTTACCACTGGGGACCAATCCTTGAAGGTTTTCCTATCACCTAAGGCTCTAAGAGCAACAGACAATCTGGGTTTCATCTCAGCTGTGCTTAAATAATTTGCTTATGCACATGATCTTGAGCAAATTAATTTCTCAAAGTTTCTATTTCCTCTTCTGTAAAATGGGGATAATAGTAGCACCTGAAATGAAGCCATCCTCCTAAATCACTTAGCACAATAGCTGCCACTTAAGTGCTTAACTGCTATGATCATCATTACCCTTGGGATTTTACTTTGATTCTTCAATGAAACCTTCATGTTCTTCTCCTTATATCTGAATTAAATATGCAACCATATCACAGTTATTTATTATCTATTAGTATGCTACAATCACTTTCTTTGTGCCTGTAGTCCAGACAGCTTTAAGTGCAAACAGAGAAAAGAAAAAGGGAAGGGAAGAGGGTGGAGGGACAGAGAGAAGTAGGGACTACTTTTAGTCTAATAGGATCATGTTTCATAAAACAGACATCTGAATAAAAATTTCAAAACAAATTAACCTTGTAAACAAGATGAACGCAATTTGTAAAATTATTCATCACAGGATTCCTTTTTAAAATATGAAAAAAAGGGTGCACTATAAATGATTTATTAACATCCAATTTACAGAAGGTTTAAGAAACATCTACTCCATCAAGATAGGTACACTCACCACTGTTTCTGGAAATATTTCCCAATCAACCTCCACCTGAAGGTGTTATAGCATTAGCAGGATACTTTCCTCTCTACAAATAACAATGGCAATCCACCTGAGGGGAAATAGACAACTCAATTCAAAAGAAAGAGGTGAAGAAATCCTTCAGCAACTGAAGGAAGAGGATTCCCTTCTCAGTTTCCTTTTCAGGTATTATACTCATCACCTCCACCATAACAGGTCAATAAACCCAGTAACATTAAGTTCTGGGTGTTGCTCAGAAAAAAGAAGGAACAGAACACTCTCGGGAAATACAGCCTATTCAAGGTAAAGGCAGCTGCACGCACATCACTCCATTTTTTTGAGAAGGCACTGCTGATTAGCAGCAACAGTGAAGGACTGAAGCCCCTTCAGTCCTAGACAAGGGAGGAGTCTGGACTGGAATCCTACAGGAATTTGTCAGCTCAGGATCAGAGAGATGTGCTCAGAGCAATATGCACTGACCTTACAGAGAATACCTGGCTCTTCCAAGAATCTCCTACTCATTTTGTATGCACATCTAACTTACAAATGTTGTTAACCTAGCCCACAGATAGGAAATTACTTTATTCCTAAATTCTATGGTTATGGGGAAGAATTAAATCAATCACATCATTGTCACAAGTTTAAGAGAAGTTTCTCATCTGAATCTTATTTTTTGTCATTGTTTTGTAAAATAAATGAAAATACAAAATAAAATCAATGATGTAAAAATTCTTCTATCTGTCTAAGATTTGTGCATTTTACTATATGCATATCATACCTCACTGAAAGAAAATGAAAAAGAAAATTTATGAAGAATATGGAAGAAACCCAACTTTGGAATATGGCTGGCTCTTAATTAGATATTTTACTTCAAGGACATGAATTATTTTTATTTCTCTCTAGTTTCTATATTTCCCTCTTTAAATTCTAATGTGCTGCTTACATAACAGGAAGGACTTAAATGTTCTCCTAACATTTGACTAAATCTGCCTAACAAAACAAAAATCCATAGGTTGGGCTACTTTGGTACAGACAGTCTCCTTCTCTGGTGTGTAACTTACCACAGGAAGTGTGAGCCAGGTTGCCACAAGGCGGTTGTTGATCCAGCGATACCAAGATGGGTTTATAAACATCAAAGGTAAAAAGGGACCCAGCATGAAAATGCTTCCAAAAAAGCTTCCCCAAAACAGTGTGAGTATAAAGTAAATCCCTTTCCATGACACCATGATTCTGAAAGATATAAAAAAATGGACATATTTTGTTACTATACATTTAACTGCCCTGCCCAAATACAATTTCAAAATGATGCATAAAATATTCTTTAATTATAGGGCCACAGAAAAGGCTCTGACAAAGGATATAAGAGCTTGAATACCATAAAGGTGACTCTCTTACATGTCCTTCAGATCTAACAAGTTGTCAGTACATTAGAAATTGATACTCTCGGGCCGGCCCCGTGGCTTAGTGGTTTAGTGCGCGCGCTCTGCTGCTGGCGGCCCGGGTTCGGATCCCGGACGCGCACCGACGCAATGCTTCTCCGGCCATGCTGAGGCCGCGTCCCACATACAGCAACTAGAAGGATGTGCAGCTATGATGTACAATTATCTACTGGGGCTTTGGGGGGAAAAAATAAATAAATAGAAATTGATACTCTCAACAGAGTAATTGTCTGATCCCCTAACAAAAAGCTCTCTAGGATAAGAAGTCTTTGTTTTTTATCCAGTTATTAGTATTAACATAAAACTGTACATTTTCTTTTCCAGGATGTTATCCAACACAAAATCTTAAAATATTCCAGAATTTTTTTTAGACTTAACGGACTAACAGCTTCCTCAGGGTAACTATGCTTAAAAGTGATGGTAATTTTACAGAGTGCACTAAAATTTTTTTTAAAAATCTAGAAATGTTAATTTTTTACATTGGAATCTGAAAGTAATATCTTTGGTCAATTGGTCTTAAACTGGCTCTTTATGAGCTGAAAGGTTAATTAGAAGTCAGACTCCTCACTCACTTTCCTAAACTATTTGCCAAAGGATTACTTTGGGGGTCCTCATAACCAGAAGAACATAAATAGTGTTTTAAAATAAACTGTTGGAGGGGCCGGTCCAGTGGCGTAGTAGTTGAGTTTGCACACTCCACTTTGGCGGCCTGGGGTTTGTGGGTTCGGATCCCGGGTGCGTACCTACACACCGCTCATCGAGCCATGCTGTGGCAGGGTCCCACATACAAAATAGAGAAAGATGGGCATGGATGTTAGCTCAGAACCAATCTTCCTCAGCAAAAAGAGGAAGATTGGCAAAAGAGGTGAGCTCAGGGAAAACGCAAAATGGTGTGGCCACTCTGGAAAACGGTTTGGCAGTTTCTTAAAATGTTAAATGTACACTTACCCTATAACCCAGCAATCCCACTACTGAATATCCAGGACAAATGAAAACTTATGTTGACACAAAAACCTGTACACAATTGTTTATAACAGCATTATCTGTAATTGCCAAAAACTGGAAACAACACAAATGTCAGTCAGGAGGTGAATGGATAAACAAACTGTACTGTATCCACAGAACAGAACAGTACTCAGCAATTAAGACAAACTACTGATACATGCAATGTCTTGAGTTAATCTCAAGTGCATTACGCTGAGTAAAGGAAGCCAGACTCAAAAGGTATGATTTCTTTTTCACTGTATGGTTTTATTCATACGACATTCTAGAAAAGGCAAAACAATAGGAGGAGGAAACAGATCAGTGGTTGCCAAAGTTTAGGGGTGGAAGAGGGTTAACTACAAAAGGGCAGCACCGGGGAATTTTTAGGGACTGAGGAAATTGTTCTGTTTCCTGATTGCAGTGATGGTTACAAGATCATGCATTTGTTGAAACTCACACAGTGTACATAAAAAAGTGATTTTTACTGTATGTAGGTTAAAAAATAAATTTAAAAGATTATGCTATGTGAGATAAAATCTGACAGAATATTCACTATGCTCTTATGATTTTGGGGAATTCTACATTTCTGGATTATTTCAACTGTAATAATATCTAAAATATATCAAGCTTTTAGAATATGCCAGGCATTGTTTTATATATTTCACATGTGTGAACTTGTTTAACACTCCCAATACTCCCATGATGTAGGTATTTTCATTACCTCACATTTTATATATAAGGATATTGAGGCACAAAGTGGTTAAATAACACACTCAAGATTAAACAGCTAGTAAATGGCAGAGCTGGGATTTGAATTCAGGTAATTTGGTGTCAGGGTCCACACTCAGCCTAAAATGCTACACTATGCTTCTTTTTTAAAAATGTATTACTTTTGTAATTAAACACACATACACACTTTAAAAGAATTGGTCTATGAAATAAAGATGTCACAATTCTAAACTAAATTTTTAATACCTCATGCAAAACTTATTCCAAATTTCAGAAGTTCACAGGAACTAAGTGAAGAAACCTAATGTCTTTCTTACCATAATACTCCCTAGTACCTAACATATGGTATAGCACATAAAAACTTGGGAAGGGCCGAAGACAGGGGTTGCTAGCTTCTGCTGAAGGAAAGTCTGGTTAAATACAGTAAATTAAACATCTAATCTTTTAATATCCTTTAAAATAAAAAACAAAGGCCACATCACTGAAAAGTAATCACAAACACTGCAATTTAGTATTTTTGTATATTCTTTTATAATACTGATAGCATTCTCAAAAAACCCACTTAGAAACGAAATAATCACAGTTTAAAAATGGCATACCCATTTTTAATGGATACAGAGATAATGAACTAAACTGGAAAAGCTATGGCTACTTCAGCATAACTCAAGAATTTTTTCCCATAATACCACTTTCCCTTCAATGAGTTAATAAGATCTCTTACCCCACTAACTTCCTAGCTCATAATGTGATTCTGATTCTGATGCTTGCCCAGGCTGTCTAACCATGTGTGATTCAAATGACTGCAATACCAAACAAAGGCAAAAGAGAATACAGGAACCAAAACACAGCCCGCCTTGGACTTCTTACTCAGTTGCATATATTATTCCTAGAGTATGACAACGTGAGCAGAAATTCCCCGACAAGGATTAATGGAATCCATTAAGGATACCTATAGTTCCTTGTTCAGGAAGGAAAGATACTGTACTTCATAAAATCTCCTTATTTTGCTCATCTAACAATTCAAATGTTAACTAGCGTTGCTCTCGTAGTCTAATAGGGAAGCTAAGTGTGCTGAGAAATGATTGCAGTTCAGTGTGATAAATGCTATAACGGAAGTATGCAACAAATGGTATGGGTAGATCAAAGTAAGGCAAGATGAACTCTGCTCAAGATTAAAGAAGGCTTTAGACTCTTAGACTATGAGAGACTGGGGGAGGGGACAGTTTTTTCCAGGCAGTAAAACAAAACATGCAGAGTCACAGAAATCTTGAAATAGCATGGCTTAAGCAGGGAACTACAACTCATTAGGCATTATTGGGGAGCTGCAAGAAGTCACAAGGGCACAGGTCCTAGGGACAAAGTACACACACCCAGGCCAGTATAGCCAAGAATACCACCTTTAGCATGTCACACCAGGTAGGAAAAAACCTAAGGCAAATGACATGTTTTAGGATAAAAAGTGATACGGTGTATATAAGCATGGACTCAATTAGTACACCAATTGGTTTTATTAAAAGCCTTAACAGGAAAGAGCTCTTCCCTTTAAAACAGACAGTGCATGGGAGTTGTTGGCAAAAATCCCAGCCAGCGCTGATAGATGCTAGTATCAGAGAAGTCTATGAGCCAGGAGCATCTGATCCAGCTCCACCCCTCAACAGCCTCAGGATCATGACCACATCACTTAACCTGGATGCTTAAAGGTGAGGAAGTTGAGAAAAATTCTCTCAAAGGCCTACCTTTTGAGCCCCTGATATTTGCCAGGCACTTTACAGAAGGCCCTTGGTATTTACACATTTAACACCTACAGATGCAACTATTCATGAACAAACCCAAGATCCATGACATGTAAGTAATCTCTAATTTTGCTGAAACTCAAAGTTGAAATTGGAATATTGAAAGGCTGGTGTTAAAAAAACAAATCAGTTAGGGGCCGGCCCGGTGGCATAAGCGGTTAAGTGTGCGCACTCTGCTGCGGCAGCCCGGGGTTCGCTGGCTCGGATCCCAGGCGCGCACTGACGCACCGCTTAGCAAGCCATGCTGTGGCAGCGTCCCCTATAAAAAGTAGAGGCAGATGGGCACGGATGTTAGCCCAGGGCCAGTCTTCCTCAGCAAAAAAGAGGAGGATTGGCGTTGGATTGTAGCTCAGGGCTGGTCTTCCTCACACACAAAAAAAAAAATCATTTAGATAGTAATAATCTGGCCAACTGTCCAGTATCCTAATCTCAATGGGCCTTTATCCTGTTCCACTTACCTCATATGCACTTAGTCAGGGAAGTGATATGCCATAGTGGATTTGTAAATTTGTGGTTTTAAAAGGACTTTGCTATATACCTTGATAATGTCAAGTGTGTCCTAAAACAGGCACTTTACAAACATTCTCATCCAATCCAAACAAAAGCCTCAAAAGTAAGGTATTAATTATATCAGTGGTATTTACAGGGGAAGAAATGAGGGACTTGGTTTCTTAATGACAAGTCCCTAACATTGTTTATACTGAGATGAGATAAAGAACCTATAACCAGGGGCATTTCCAGAAAATGCAGTGGAAAGTTCAGAACTGGGACCAGTAAAAGATTTAAAGGCAAAAAGTAAATAATGAGTAATAAAAGTAACATAAAGAGTTAAGCATATTGTTTAAGCCATTGTCTTCTCTAGAAAGGTTAAACAAGGTTTCTAGACTAGCGGATATACAGATGAGGGCACAGCTTTTACTCTAAGAACAGTGGGATTAAGTGACCATACACATACTGAATCCTGAATGCTGAGACTCCAGACAGTCTTTCTTCAGTGGGCTCTCAGGTGGCTGGAAACAAGATTTTAGTCCTAGTCCAGTGCTCTCCAACAAAACTTTCTGCAATGATGGAAATGTTCAATAGCTGTGCTGTCCAATATGGTAGCAAACAGCTACATGTGGCTTTTGAGCACTTGAAAAGTGGCTAGTTCAACTGAAGAACCGAATTATTAATTTAATTGTATTTAAATTTAAATAGCCACATGTGGCTAGTGGCTACTGTATTTGAATAGCACAACTCTAGGCAGACTACTAGAGCACACTTCTCTGGGGAACTGACCAGACGATGAGGAAAGATGAAAATATAGAAACACTGGGGGTTCTCTAATAAACAGTCCACCTAAATCACCCTACAGTGAAGCCCAAAGTTCATATAAGCCTCACCGACATGCAAGCTTCTAATTAGCTCTTTAAGTCCCCTATTTTTTATTGTGAAAAGATAATGAGATATCTCAGCAAAGACTTTAACATGACATTAGAGACTGAAACAGAGAGAAGTATACTTGAAGGAAACAAACTATTTAGGGAGAAGAAAACTATCTTTAACATTTTCAGAAACACAAGAAATACTACATCCAGTAAACAAGAAGAACATGTTCTCTTGGGAAAAAATTTAAATAAAACAAAGAAGGGAAACATTCAGAGAATAAAAGAGCAATTGAAGTTTAAAACATAGCAAATGTTTAGCAAAAATTAAAAACTCAACAGAAGAGTTAGAAAATAAAGCTGAGGAAATCCCGTAAAAAGTCAAGCAGAAGATAAAGAGATGAAAGTAGAAAGAATATTAGAGGATCAAGACAGGACGTCTCACACGAAAATCATTGGAGGGGAGGAAATCAGCAACAAAACAATTCAAGAAAATTTCCCAGAACTGAAGAACATGACACTCCACATTAACAGAGCCTACCGAAAGATGGGATAATGAAAACACATGTTCACCATGGCATATCACTGTAACTTTCAGAACAAAGGAGACAAGGGGCATTCTACAAAACTTCTAGAGGATAAAAACAGGTCACATAAAGGATCAAAAATTAGATGGGCTTTGGACTTCTCAGCAGCAATACCAAAAGCAAGATGAAAACAGAACACCCACACAATTCTCAAGAAAATTATTCCATCCAGGCGCTCTATCAATCAAGCATAACGATAGTAGAATAACACTATTATACCTACGAGGTCTCAAAGTTACCTCCCATACAATCTTTTAACAAGAAGCTATTGGAAAATGGCTCTGCCAAAACAAAGGAGTAAACAAAGACTGAGGGAGCCCTGAAATATATAGGAAACAAGAGATCCAACTTATGTGAGAGGTCAAAGGAATCTCCAAGATGATCATTAAGGGAGATCCCAGGATGACAGTCATGGACAAGACAGAGAAGGCATCCAGTCCAAATTGGGATAGGGTGACTCAAGAGAAACTCTTTGAAAGCTGCATCACCAAAATCCTTGCTGCCAAACAAACCACCTTTTTGAGCCGAGAACAGAACGCCCAGGAGAACCTGCCACAGATTCTAATCTGTACTTGGCTTCTTGAATATGTGCTGATAAAATTCCTGCTCTCCCTTCCATACCTGGCTGCCAGATCAGCTGATGACACTCAGTTTACGTATCACAAATACTCTTCTTTGACCTACTCCTGAGAGATGGTGGAAGGGCATGGTGAATTTAGGAGAAAATACATTCCTACTAGACAACCAACACCTACAGAGTGCTGCCAGATGCCCTGACTGTGGTGAGCCCTGAATTGTAGTTTTTCAAGACTCATTTATGCATGAATTTGCCTGCTACCTTCCCCAAAAAAGGATCTGGTCAACTCTCTGGGGAGATGAGGTCGGTCTGTCACACAGAGACTCTGTACCTCCAGGAGCCTTCATCTAATGGTGGTAGCGTTAGATTATGTTTACTTGTCAAGTTTTCAAAAAAAAAAAGTATAAATATATTGTTTAGGGATACATACATAGGTAAAATTCTAAAGTAAAATAATGACTAACATAAAATGATAATAGTTGGCATGGTGGGGAGACATAGGAGGCTTCTCAGGTACTGGCAATATTCTACTTCCTAAAGATTGTGGCTGCTTATATGTTCACCAACAATACTTTTAGAATATTCTATCAACAGCTATTTTTGCCAGTCTGCACAGACACTGTATACTATACACTCTTCTAATTATACAGTACATTAGCAACAACAACAAAAATGTTTTTATAGATTATCATCCTTGGTGGAAACAGGGAGGGAACAGAGCTTTCACTTTTAAATTCATGTACTTTTATATCATTCTAATTTTATAAACAATAAACATGCACTACTTTACAAGTAGAAATATTTTAATTAGGGGCCACCCCATGGCCTAGTGGTTAAGTTCGGCATGCTCCGCTTCAGCGGCCCGGCTTCTGTTCCGGGGCACGGACCTACACCACTCAGCAGTGGCCATACCATGGCAGCTACCCATAAGCAAAGTGGAGGAAGACTGGCATGGATGTTAGCTGAAGGCAAATCTTACTCAAGCAAAAAGAGGAAGATTGGCAACAGATGTCAGCTCAGAGTGAATCTTCCTCAGCAAAAGAAAAAAAAATTTAATTATAAAATTTTAAGAACACATTAATTAATCCAGGTTTGGATTATCTCTCTTTGTTACAATCCCTAATCAAATACTTTGCCAGAAAAAGCAATCCCAGGGAATCAGTAGACACAAATACATGTGACAGTTCATAATTTTTCCAAGATTACTCCAAAATAAATAAGCAACATGTTGATTTTGATTCAAATGACAAAATCAAATATATAAAATGAATGCATGAACACTAATGTCAATTATTGCACATACATGATATATAAGAACAGTCATTATTGCAAAATGATCACTTAGCGATGAAAATAAAAATGTTTTAAGAGATAGCTAAAACAATCATAGCCTGATTATTGAAATTATTCTACAGTCTAAAAGAATTTAACTGTGTTTATTATTTAATTAATTTAAGGCAAATGTTCTTTATGTACTACTCTTATAAGCTAGATGAATATTTCACACCCAGACACAATCATACTGATTTAGTTTTTTCACAAACATAAGTGAAATATTTATGAGCTGATTAATTTCTTTTAAATCCACGAATACATTTTAAAATCCCTGGATGCATGTTAATTTGCATGACGATTCTGATAAACATTTCCGCATTTTTCAGCATTTAGTTCACATAAACACATCTGTCTCACCTGCTGAAATGATACACTTTTTTATTCCCCAATGAGAACCTTATTTGTTTTCCTTTCGAGTCTTGAGAGACAGGGGCTCATGGCTAAATTTAACATTCAATTCTAGAAGCAAAGATTACGGTTATTATTATCTCTTTCTCCTCTTACAATCTTCTATTTTTATTCTTACTGGCATTATCACATATGTCTTTTATTATAAATCATTTTAAATTCTTTTAGAAAGCAAACTAGTAATTAAAAATAAATTTAAAAGAATGTCACTTGTAGTATCTTCATCTTTACTTATTTTACTAATTAATTGAAAAAAAAAAAAAACCCAAGTCTCTACTAAAGCATAGTGTCAGGAAATCACAAGAAATTTTAATTTAAGAATTTGTGTTCAAGATATTCTGAAGACAAAAACATGTACTCCTTTAATAAGCAAATCACCAAAAGAAACAACAAAAATAAGCCAAAAAAGACAGAATTTAAAACACATTTCCGTATCAATTAAGCATTCGTAGGCAGGCAGGGGAAGCTGAAAGAATAATGTATAAAGTTTGCTCTGGCACCTTTACCTGTTTGGGAAAATGACACGGACAATAACAGAAAAGGGACAAACTACATGGTTTCATTCTTCGTGAAGCAGCACAAGAGAATACTTTCCCAGATACAAAAAGAAGGTACAAGGTAAACAGGCATTCTAGTTAGAGAGCACTTAGCAAAATAAAACCACTGTTTACCAATTCTAATAAAACACCACAGGACACTTAAAAAGCAGAATAGGGTCAAACCTCAGATCTACCCAAAATGAAGCAAGAACTTCCAACAATCAACTGGATTTCAGTAAACAAGTCCATTAACTCTCTGGGGGAGGAGTCCATTCTCAGAGCTCTTAGAACTATATAAGGACATCTAGGGTTACATAAAATGACACAACTTATCTCCTATTAGTTATCTCTTGAAGTTTAGCCAAAGATTATCTGTATAAATAGTCATAGTTCTCTAAACCCTGATGCAATTCTTTTACTTAAAATGTATTCAAAAGTTAATACCTAGAAAGCAGCGGAAAGTATGATTCTATTTACCTTAAGTTGAAAAACAGAGAAACTAACATATAATGTTAGAAATAAAGACAATAGGGGCCGGCCCTGTGGCTTAGCAGTTAGGTGCGTGTGCTCCGCTGCTGGCGGCCCGGGGTTCGGATCCCGGGCGTGCACCGACGCACCGCTTCTACGGCCATGCTCAGGCCGCGTCCCACATACAGCGACTAGAAGGATCTGCAGCTATGACATACAACTATCTACTGGGGCTTTGGGGGGAAAAAAATAAATAAATAAAATTATAAAAAAATAAATAAATAAAATAAACATTCATTAAAAAAAAAAAAACGGACAATGGTTATCCTGGGAGGTGTGGAGCAGGGGTAGTGACTGGAAGGGGTACTGGGGGGCTTCAAGGGTTTTGGTAATGCTCTGTTTCTTGATTTGGGTGCTGGTTACACACGGTATATTCACTTTACGAAAATTCATTGAGCTGCATATCTGTGATTTATGCACTTTTCTATTTGTGTATTTCAAGAATATTTACAAAAAAGTCATATACATAATTAATTTAAATTAGATACTTTATAAGTAATCCAATTTGATATATGCAGTTTACAGGAAGAAAATACAAATGATCAATAAACATAAAGAAATGTTCAACCTCACAATTTTCAGGAAAATTCAAGTTAAAACAAAACACCATTTTTTTCTCACAGATGGGCAAAAATGTCTAAGTTTTGCCTTTGATATTCTAAAAATCATTTGTTAGTGTCCCTGCGTTCACAGCTGAAGGGAATATAAACTTCAGAGGGCAAACTGATAAGTAGCTATTTTAATTTTGATTACGCCCACCATCATGAATTCCTTCTCAGTATCTACCCTAGAGAATTCTCAACTGCAAGTACAAAGACATTTCACTGCAGCATTGTCTCAAACAAAAAAACAATCAGAAACACAATGTCCATCAATGGCGGAAGAGCTAACCTGTGGTACATCCAACATTATGAAACACTACGCAGCAGCTGGAAAGAATGAGGTCAAGCTATATTTTCTAAAATGTCCGTCATCTGATAAATGGATAAACAAAAGTAGTATAGTCATCAGTGGATATCATTCAACACAAAAAGAAATGAAGTACTTGAAGTACTTGACGCATGCTACAACATAGATGAACTACGTCTAGAGATAGAATTAAGACCACTAAGCTTTAAACATCTTTTGGATTCACAGATGATTCTCTCATTACACTAATGAAGGAAATGGGGAGCAGAAAAGTTGAGGGACCTGACTTGTGCTCTAAGTGGCACAGCCAGTGGTGACAGAGCTAGGCTAAGACCCCCCACCTCCAGTTACCAGCTCAGCCTTCTTTCCATTCAAAAGGGATCATAGATGGCTAAAGCAATCAACTACAACATTCAGAAGGAATTAGGATGCATACAAGGCCTGGGCCTGGGGGAAGGATAGTACTCAGTCAAGCTAGGGTGAAATGGAAAGACAAACAGGCCGACCTCTTGGCATTATTATGGTGCACACTGTACACTGATTGGTTAGTCATGAGAAAGTTTTTCCAAAGTCTCAGGATTTCTACTGGGTTTTGTTTCTTCCAAATTGCTTCAAACAATATGAATTATTAACATTTTTTTAAATGAAAATGTCACCAATTTTTTCCCACATAAATGGCAAGCACACTCACTATATTTCAACAATTTCCTGTTATTACACAAGGTTTCCTTTAAAATGTAAAAGTTAAAACCACATACACCCACACTAAGTGAAACATTACTATATAAAACCATTTCAGAAAAACTGGTTAGTACAACCCTATTATATCTCTTACTGGTTATTCCAGAGCCTACCTTCCTTGTTCAAATTACTTATTATAGTCCTCAAAATGTTAAATATAAAGTACCATATAACCCAGCAATTCCACTCCTAGATACAGATTCTTAAGTGAAATGAAAAAATATATATCCACATAAAAACATATACATGAATGTTCATAGCAGCACAATGCATAATAGTCAAAAAGTGGAAACAACCCAAATGTCCATCATTTGATAAATGGATAAACAAAAGTAGTATAGTCATCAATGGATATCATTCCACAAAAAAAGAAATGAAGTACTTGACGCATGCTACAACATAGATGAACTTCAAGAACTTCAAACACATTACATTAAGTCAAAGACGCCAGTCACAAAAATCCACACATTTCATGATTTCATTATATGAAATGTCCAGAATAGGCAAAGCTATTGAGACAGAAAGTAGATTAGTAGTTCCCTAGGACTGGAAGCAGGTAGAATGGGGGGTGACTGTTAATGAGTATGAAGTTTGTTTTGAGAGTAAAAAAAATGTTCTAAAATTAGACAGTGGTGATGGCTGCACAACTCTGTGAACAGTCTAAAAACCACTGCCTTGTACACTTTAAATGGGTGACTTGTATAGTATGGGAATTATATCTCAAAACAAAGTTAATTAGCTGGGAGAGTACCAAGACATGAATAATTCTAACCAACTCTATCTGGACGTCATGAACGCTAAAGGAAAAGAAAAATTATAAGGATAACCACCACCTCAGAAATTAGAAACGAGCATACGCAGGTAAAGCCAGAGTACAAAAGGGGACCAAAAACTAGACAGAGTGAAATTATTGAATGGAAAAAAGATGAGACAGAAACACATCAAAATGTTACCAGCAGCTGTCCTCACGCAGTAAGACTATGGCTGATCTTCTTCCACATTGAATACTTATCATACAATTTTTACATTAAAAAAAAATCCCAAGAACATTTATTTCATGGGTAAAAATCAGGAACCAAGATTTCTTATATTAAGGGACTGGATAAGGCCCATCCTAATATATCATTGAAGCTAGAGTTAACCACTAATGAGAAGTACAAAATGTAAACCATACGATATTAAAACACTGGTACAATTGTTTTCATATCAAAAGAATTGATATTCTGGGCCGGCCCCGTGGCTTAGTGGTTGAGTGCGTGCGCTCCGCTGCTTGCGGCCCAGGTTCATATCCCGGGCGTGCACCGACACACCGCTTCTCCAGCCATGCTGAGGCCGCGTCCCACATACAGCAACTAGAAGGATGTGCAGCTATGACATACAACTATCTACTGGGGCTTTGGGGAAAAAATAAATAAAAAAGAATTGATATTCTGACATCAATAATTTTTTCTAATATTAATTACTGGTATTGACTAAAAGGCATAAAATACCACTGTTTCAGGGGGGCACCTAACAAGTGATTTGACTGGACAAGGAACAAAATGTTTTTCTTTCTGTTTCATACGACAATTCTTAAAACAACACAAACTGATCACATTATTTCTAAAATCTATAGCTATGTCATTATCTTTAATAAAAGACTTTTTAAAAGTTACAGGTTAATATAAACTGAATGAAAATGCCACCATTTTGTCAAATAAAATAGTCAATTATCATTCATGGTATTTTTTCTTTTAATAGATAGAAGCAAAATGAAGAAAATATTTAAATGTTTCTTTTCTACAATTTATTCCTCAAGCAACAAAGGGTAGTCTACCCATAGATGATTCATGAAATGTATTCAAGGGTTCATAAACCCCCTAAAATTGTATGCTAAGTTATATGTATGTATTTTTCTGCAGAGAGAATCCCTAGCTTTTATTAGAGGGGTTTGTAACTCAAAGAAAGTTAAAAAAGTTAAAACACTACTGCTTTAGAGAAACAATTGAACAGCAGCCTAAAACGCACTTCTGTTGTAAAGGAATTCTGGAGATGTTCTTAACTCTCAAGAAACTAAGCTGTGTGATTTTCATCCACGAAACACATTTATCCAGTATCTGGGCAATGAGGTAGAACCAAGGATAAATCATATATAGTCACTATTCTAGAAAAAACTTTAAGTTGGGAAGTCAAAAAACCCAAAAGTATCATAAACAAAGGTAGAAATAATATAGATCATAATATTATTTTATTTGTATTTATTTATACTAGGCTTTGTTTTTAAAATATTTGAGATGTCTTTATTATTTAATACCTCATAATATGAACAGAATCAAACAACTTTTGATTCAAAGTATTTCAGATTGAATTTCATTAACACTGCTGTTATTCATACATCATGGAATTCTGGGTGAATGCTCAAATGTACAAAACATTTTTTTCTGAATTATTCTGAAAGACAGTGACTGGGTTTTGGTTCATGTGTAAAAGTATATCTTGTACAAATAATAACAGGGTTAATATCTAGAACATCTGCTTTACTACTAAAACATTACTTCTGTGACCATTTTTTTCCCTAGATTTGCAAAACTCAAAATAAACAACAGATGGAGAATGACCCTGGAACTCTCTCCATGTATTTTAAAGTGTTTCATGTAGCATGTTCTTACCATTAATAAATAGAAACATAGGTGGAGAAACTAATATGAATGCCAATAAAAAGATTTCATTTGGTAACAAAAGCTCATGAAGACTTTAGAATCATAATTGATATTTATAGGATTTTTAAAAATTATTTATATAACTTACCAATGTAACTACTCTATTTGATGGACAAAATTAGGTAGTTTTCAGAACAGTAGAAGACAAAACATTATGAAAGATATCTCTGAAAACTCGATTTAAAAACCACACTCCTATAAAATCACCTATCATGGCAAGTCAGAGTTGAAAGGGGCTTTAGACATAAATTTAGTCCACTGGTTTGCAAACCTTTTTGGCCACAGAACCCTTCACTCAGAAATCTCACCGAGAAGTCTCATATGTAAACAAAAGCAGAGCAGCTCTGATTCAGAGCCGTCTCCACTCCCAGACCCGACCTCTCATCTGCACCAGGACCTCTCCTCACTATGGGCTGTGGAAGAACATCATCTGGAACCAGTGGTCCAGGCAAACCCTTCAGATCCCAGAGGAGGCAATAAAGATCCAGTTCACTTTTCCTTTCTGCTAAGAGAATTCCGTATCTAGACTGCCTGGTAGTTTGTTAACTCTTCAGATGATCTTGACATAAAGTCAGTCACAAACTCACAAAATTTTTGAGATAAAAGGGGCCTTAGGGAAGGCCAGGACTTCTCACTCTCAGTCTGATCTCTCTCTATTCCATCCACTCTGCTGCTTTTTTCAGATATTGTTAAGAGACATGGAAGAGAGAGAAATACTGTACAAAGAGAGTACTTTACATACAACATTCCTAATCTCACAACTCTGAAAAGTACCAATTTTACAGTTGAAGAAAGTGAGCTCAGAAACACTCAACGTGCCCAGACTATAAAACTGACGGGTAGCAGAGCTAGGATTTAAACTGCATCCATTTGACTCCAAAGCTTGTGCCCTTTCCAATAAACTACTATACATTTGTGTAGCACAAATGCCTGACTATAAAAGAGAGAGGGAATCTATGGCCCAGGCAGACAAAAACACATATATTCTCCAAAATAGTGTCAAGATGATATGTATCTACTAACATGAGCACCCTAAGTTAGCAGCACTGAAATGGGGTTGTGAAGAGTATGGTTGACCACCCATTAAGAAAAAGAAGAAACAAAGTAACCATCAGACCAACAAAGCAAAGCCAGGTTTAAATTAATGAGGCATAGCTGACCAATGTAAAGAAAGTTTCATAAACACATATTCAGGAAATCAACAATGAGAAATGGAAGGGCTGCACTTCAGCAAAAGCATTAAGTCAGAAAATAGGAGAGAAAAAAATTACATAGTCAGGAGGCTGCCACAAAAGAGTAAATTACACTTCACTTAAAAATATTTAAAAGAGTAAAATGTCTTTCAGATGTTTAACAAAACACCACAAAAGTATTAGTTCTTAATGCAAAATCTACCATTTAAATAAACAAAATCTCAGTTTTTCTCTAAAAGATAATTACCCGTGATTATCTGGAATCTTGATGAAAAAAGAATTCAATGTATAGGCTAAAACCAAAAGTATCAAAGCTAACATTACTACAGAATTCTACATAACTGATAAACGTTAGAAGCAATACTCTGGAAGCTATAGGGGACAACACTCCTCCAAGAATTTAAATGATGAAAGTAAAAAGGAACTTGACCTGCTGTGGGGTTGCTTCATACCGTGTTCTACTCCAGGCAACTCTGGAAACTCCAGAATATCAGAGGCTTGGAGGATAAACAGAGCACATCTTTCCCGAGTGTCAATTTCACTCTATTTTCAAAATAATACTTCTACCTTCAACACACGTACATACGGTAGATTACAAAATTCTCATAGAACCTACAATCTAGCAGGGGAATCAAATACTCAAGTGAACAGTGATATTGTAATGAAGGCTATGGAAGCATACAACAAGGGATGTATGCTCTTCTAGGAAGGCCAGACAAGGCTTCCTTGACTAAGGAATAGCAGTGGAGCTAAAACAGAAACATTTGTTTTGGTTTTGGCTTTTTGTTTTTGTTTTTGTGTTTAGTGGCAGATGGAGCAGGTGGAGATGGGTGGCTGAGCAAGGAGAAATAGGAGCTAGGGAGAGGACAATACGTGTGACAGCCCGGGTCTCCGAGGCAGGTTGGTATTTGTTGGGTTCAAGGAACTGAAATAAGATTTAGATTCGAGTTTTTATTACAATAATGTAACAACTGCAGAGTATTAAAATAGGACCATATTCTATCTTGGAAAGGGAGGCTTTTAGTTGACATGAATCCACTGCATTTGCATATCACACAGTACAGTATACCACTTTCTTTAGACTCTCTCATTTGACCCTTGTGGCAACCTGTGAGAAAGAGAAGGTAGGAATTTTACAGATGAAGAAATGGCTTTGTGCCCAAGGTCATAAAGCCAGAAAAATGGGAGCTCTGGTGGTACCTCTGAACCTATGGGATGTCCTCCAGAGTTATTACACATGCGCCCACACGTCTACCACCTACATGCTATCCAGAATAAAGACCCCAAGAAACTCCATTAACTGGGAGGCTGCTCCGTGCCTCCTTTAACCTTTAACCAGAGGTTAAAGGTACAGTGTGCTGTCACTCCACCACAGAGCTTCCTTAGCCAACAGATGAATTCAGAAAGTGTAACCCCAACATTATCTATATCTCCAAAGCAAGCAACTTATCAATAATAATAATACGCAGTTAACTACCTCATTTAAAAATGAAAAATGAAGCCAGCCCTGATGGCCTAGTGGTTCAAGTTCAGCACGCTCTACTTTGGCAGCCCAGGTTCGGTTCCCAGGCGCAGAACTACACCACTCGTCTGTCAGTAGCCATGCTGTGGCAGGGGCTCTCACAGAAGAACTAGAAGGACTTACAACTAGAAAATGCAACTATGTACCGGGGCTTTGGGGAGGGAAAAAAAAAGAGAGAGAGAGAGGAAGACTGGCAACAGATGTTAGCTCAGGGTGAATCTTTCCCAGCAAAAAAAAAGGGAAAAGAAAAATGTTTTCATACTAATTTCTAGAAAAACCATGAAGCAAAGAAGTTTTGTACCTACTGACTGTTTATAGTAACACTCCTGGATTCATCGCCCACTGGACTCATTCTCCTCTTCTAAAGAGTAGCTTCAGAAGCTCTAAATAAGAACAGCCAAGTGGATCACAAAACCTGGGATTCCTGTTCTAGCTCTACTATAACCACACTGTGTAATTCTGAGAGAGTAATGCCAAGCCCCATCCAACACCTCCTCCTCTGCTCTTTCACCCCAACCCCTGGCTTTCTTTACCTATGAAATGAGAAAACGGAGTCTAGATCATGGTCCTCCATGGGGCAGTATACCCTCTAGGAGCATTGTAGAAATCTGTTGGGGCTTCTTTGTTTTTTTGTTTTGTGAGGAAGATCAGCCCTGAGCTAACACCCAATGCCAATCCTCCTCTTTTTTGCTGAGGAAGATTGGCCCTGAGCTAACATCCGTGCCCATCTTCCTCTACTTTATATGGGACGCCACCACAGCATGGCTTGACAAGCGGTGCGTCGGTGCGCACCCAGGGTTGCAAACCCGTGAACCCCAGGATGCCGAAGCAGCATGAGCACACTTAACAGCTACGCCACCGGGCCAGCCCCCGGCTTGGTTTTTGTCTTCTAGCATAATCATACCTCATGTTGTACTTTAAATTATTTCCCTTTTATTTTTCCTTTATATTACAGTTAGGGAATTATATTGATTTATTTTAATTATGTGGGTAAAAAAATTTCATTAAATGTGATTTTCATTTCAGGACACTAAATATTACAAAATATTTATTATAAAAAGGGGTCTCTGGGTTAGATAGAATTAACAATTAACTGACTGGAAGATCTCAAAGGTTTTTCCAGTCCTATAATTTACTGATTCTATTAATATTTTGAACGCTAATAAGAAGACAAAGAACACTGATAAAGACAGTGAACATGATGATTTGTGGGCAAGAATAAAAAATTCTCAATCTGCTTCTGCACTTGATTAAATAATTAAATTTGTAAGAAAGCAATTACATCCCACTGCCTAGGATGTTATATATCACAATACTGTGTACTTTACTTTTAAGAAAAGGATAAAAATGTCAAAACAATCACTATTACAGTAGGAGATTAGTAATACAAGCTCAAAAGGAAGCCCTGGGGTTGGCAAAGAACCAGACCAAATGTCCCAATCACCAATTTCAAAAATCACATTTTATGAAATGGGCATAAGGTGAAGTGAACCCTGAAACATTAAGGTAAAGTTAAATAGATTTGGTATGCTCCCCTCCAACCCAAAACATAGAAATTGGTGATACATTTCCAAAAACACTTATCAAAAATTATTAAAATAGAAAGGTGATGCTTTGAAGATCAACTTTCTTATTTCAGGAGATTTTGGGGAGAGGGGAGACTCAGATATCAAGAGGACATGATATTCCTTTATCAAGCTGAAAAGTTACTGTAAACTACATTATTTAAAAAATGTATTTTTAAAAAATGATAGAATGCCTACTTTGGACCAGGCCACATATACATACACATACACACACACGTGTGTGTGTGTGTGCATGTGTGTTTATATTTATAGATTTATATTTATATATATCATCACATTTGATTATTGTACAACCCTTCAAAGTAGATATTACTGTCCACTTTTTCTTATGAGGAACATGAGGTTAAAAGACATTAAACAAGACAAGATTTCCAGCAATCAGGACCATATGGAACAAGGCCTTTCAAAAATATGCCTAAAAGCCTCTGAGTAAGGAGAAAAAAAGTTGTCAAAGATTACACAAAGTTGACTCTATAGAAGGGTCCAGGTAAGCTTCGCCTATTGACCTAATACTACGTATGAAACTATTTCTTATTAAGTACCTGGTGCCTCTATATGTCAAGCACTTTCACATACATTATCTTACTTGATATTTCTCATATTTTATCTTAGTTGATATCATATTTGACAAGATATTTATCATTTGATAGTCTCCACTAATCCATCCATAGAAGAAGTGGAAAAGAGGTCAGTGGCTGCAAGGGGTTAGGGAAGAGGGTGCAACTATAAAAGGACAGCACAAGGGAGTTTTCAGAGCGATGGAACTATTCTGTTTCCTGATTGTGTTGGGGGTTAAACAAATCTATACATACACTAACACTCAGAGATGTACACCAAAAGAAAAAAAAGTCAATTAAAAAAATGTTGAGGGGCTGGCCAGGTGGCACGGTGGGTAAGCCACATCCTCCACTTCGGCAGGCCAAGGTTCGCCGGTACGGATCCCAGGTGTGGACCTACACCACTCATCAGGCCATGCTGTGGCGGCATCCCACATACAAAAAAACAGAGGAAGACTGGCAAAGATGTTAGCTCAGGGACAATCCTCCTCACCAAAAAAAAAAAAAAAAAAAAAAAAAAAGTTTAACTGCATTTCCTTAACAGCATGATGTACAAAATGGTTGATACAGAATATTTCTCCTGGACTTCCATTTTCTTTCAATTCCACAGTCAGAATATGCTTTTAGCTCAAGAAATAAAATAACTTTGTAGAAACACTTTAATCTTTTGATAGTTCATGTTTTTTATGGAGATTCTAACTAAACAACTGCATATTTATTTTTTTTTAAATATCAATAAGTTCTCTTGGTATATCAACATTAAAAAATTCAAGTTCTTATAACACAGTCAGACTTTACAAAAGTAACTGCCTTCCAAATTTCTTTATGAATTCAGCTACATGAAAGTCTGTATTTAAACTAAGTTGAAGTCTTGACTCACAACCATTTCAAAATCAGGAACAAGGGAGAGAAAATTTACTGAGTATCTACCTCCATAACGTGCCAAACATTACTGTATTCTCTTTAAACTGTCTTATCTCACTGGTCAATCTCCCCACTCCTGGAAGAGAGATATCTTTCCAATTTTACAAAGAAAGAACATGGGGTTCAGCAGGTTCAACAATGTAGCCCACAGTTGCTGGGCTAATGAGACAGTGGAGCCAAGGTAAGCCAGAGCTTTAAAAGAAGAGTAAGTTTTAGCGTGCCTGTAAATAAGGGTATAAATTCACAGTATGTGGAAATTTATAAATGAAATTGATAGTGCAAAATACTGATTTGTCATCTCTAAAAATAGACAACTGTCAAGTATTTGCTATGTGATGTGAAATTCTTCCAACCAGGAAATCTGAGATGATGCTAACAGGCCAATTTCATGCACTGCATTTAACTAGTAACCAAGAAAGCAAGCTCCTCAGTATTTCCTGTTACCAACAACTAAAAATATCTAGCATTTTAAGTCAAGAACATAACTATTAGTGATGCCCATCACATAAGCAGTACTCAGGGATAAAGTATCATATACTCAAAGCTTTTTTTTCCCTTTAACTCTAAACTTAAGGAACTCAAATTCCTATGCCTGGAATTCAAGGTCTTCGACAATCTGGTCCAAGTTAATTTTTGAAAATTTCCCTAACGATTCAGCTTCCTAACCCTCCACTCTAGCCACGGCAGAATTCCTCCGGTTCCCAAGCTCAACGTGTACCTCCTCATGTCTAAGCTTTTGCTCATATACCCTCTTCACTTAAGGACATTCAACCCATCCTACAAGACCAGCTCAATTCTCTCTCTTCCAGTAACCCTTCCCAAACTACCAGTTCAAAACAATTTCCTCCTTTCCTCAAAACTCCTATTAGACTTATTTGTCCATTCATGATGTACATAGTGTTATTGTAATAAACTGGTATTTATTTCATTTTTTCAATGTGTCTTATTTCTACAAGCCAAAGACCTGTGACATCTATTCTTGTTATCATCCACAGCATATTTACAGATACACTTAGGTTTACCAGATATGCACTATTTTTTCTGTCTACTTCACTAAATTACTTTTCTATCCATAGGAACCACACCTTCTTTCTCTCATTTAGGACTCTCTACAACAGTACTGCCCAATAGAAATATAATGTGAGCCATGCATGTAATTTGAAATCTTCTAGTAGCCACATTAAAAAAGTAAAGAAAAACTGATAAAATTAGTTTTAATATATTTAACCCAATATATCCAAAATATTATCATTTCGATATATAATCAATCTAAAATAAATTAAGATACTTTACATTCACTTTTTCATACTAAGCTTGTGAAACTGCTGTGTATTTTAATCCTACAGCATATCTCAATTTGCACCAACAACACACTGCAAGTGCTCAATACCATGTGCGTTTACTGGATACCATCTTGGACAATGTAGCTTAATACACTTCTGCACACAGGAGCATATACTGCATACCAATCACTACAAAGTAAGACTAAAATCTATAATAAAATTTTCATGCTGCATTAAATTTCCTGAAAAGAAATATTTAGGCATTATAATTTATGAGTTCCATATCTTAAGATTTCTCCAACAGGAAGCACCTACTTTCTTGAGCGCTTTATTTCACAGATGAAAAAGCCCAGAGAAGTAAAGTAACTTGACGTTGTCAGTAGGGGCTCCCAGGAAAATCTCCTTTTTGAGTCCTAAGCCCCCCTATACTGAAACTTAACTCCTGTTCAACATCAGGCTCACCCTAAATTAGCCGAAGCCTGTGGTAAGACAGGCTGTGGGGTCTGAATCCCAGGTCTGACACTTAATAACTGTGAAACTTCCTACCTGTTACTTCCTCAATTATAAAAATATGGGTAAAAGCAGTACCTACAGGTCAAGATGTGAAAATCAGATGAGTTAATACATGTAAAGGGAGGAGCAACTGGTACATTGTACATACTTAGTAAATACTGGTTGCTATTGCTGTTGTTAAAAGAAGACTGATATAGCTAGATTAAGATGCATCTGTTTGAATTTAGATACAAATGCTTCATCTGAAAGGTAAGAGTGGACCAGCTTTTTGCAATGTTTTAAGAGTAAGGGTGAGTTTTGTGAACACAAGCAGCCAGAGCCCTGACTGGCTCTCTACAGGCACTCCCCAACTCCTGTCTTACAAACCCTGGCGGCGGAATTACCTTTCTTTCTTGACTTTCTTTCTTCCCCACTGCATCTTGCCTGTGTGCTAAGAAGCTGTGAAGCTCCACTTCTTCTTGGAGCGGAAATCCCTCAGTTTCCTCCCCCACTGAGTCTGGGGAGGTAAAAAAGGTAAAGGTAACACTGTATTTGCTTTTGTTTTACTCACAAGTTGTGAGTTGTATTCTCTGCATAAAATCCATTCATTTGAAGGGGAAAAAATCCTGCTTATCAAATCCACCTCTGAAATACAAAATTTGTCTTTAATCAGATTAAGCTACTTGCCAAGGTCACAGAGTGACTTAGTGGCAGAGCGAGGCCTAGAACTACAGTGGAAGTCAACTATTCTCAACTACAAACTACAACGAAATAATTTGATAACTTACCACTACAAAGGAAAACTGGTCCTGTGGCAAAGAACAATTACAGATTGAGACAAAATGATTTGACAGTTTTTTTAATAAAATACAAATTGAGAGTCAATAATTTTAAACATTGTAATAGAGTCTAAACAATCTCCTCAGGGTCAATGAGAAGCTGCCGTTATGAGCATTATTTGTTAATTCCTTATGGAAATACAGTAACAGTATTGGAAAAAGACATGGAGGACGGAATTCAGGATGGTCGAGAGTTTAATACAAGCTTTGCACTGGCTACTCTTATACACTAAACTCTAAGACCTTTTCTAGCTCTCAAATTTTAAGTATCCATGTAGAGGGATCTAAACCCACGCTGCCTAGGAGGCTGGGATCTAGGTGGACTTGCGGTACAAAGGAAACACACTGAGTGCTCAAGACTATTTCCAGAGAAAAAATGAAAGTATCTAAGAGGCAGAATCTGAAAAAGCAAGATCCAGGGAAACAGCCTAAGACAGCCAAGCTGTTTTGACTATAAACCATTAAAAGGAACCAGGAAGCAAGCATGATTCTAACGGAAATGCTCTTAGACAACTGCCATATTGGTGAGGGATGTGACTGCCAAGTTAGCAGTCTCAATCACAAATCAGTCATTACTAAGCATGAAGCCAACACTACCTTTTCTCCCCAAGTTATAAATGGACAATAATCTACTGTTATTTCAGCAGGAAGTTAAGTAGACTGCATATACACGACCAGATTTTAGTGTTGGAATTTTTAAAAACTCACAGCCAAAGTAATCTGATACAAATTTACTAATATTCATAATGATTATTGTGCTGCACAGTATCTGGCTCTAACTGAAACATGATTCAGGTGATTTCCTGTAATAACTACTACTATGCAACTCAACACTTCTAAAGAGAACAGTAAGAACAAGAAGGGTTTTCCCTGAGTTGATGCCTGAAGACCTCTAAAGTTTTGATGGTTTTCTTTTCAACAGCTTTATTGAGATATAATTCACATACCGTAAAATTAACACATTTAAAGTGTACACTTTAGTGGTTTTTAGCATATTCACTGACTAGTGCAACAATCACCACAATCAATTTTTGAACATTTTCATCACTCACCTCAGGCTGAAGAGCACTTGTGGTCTCCTCTATTTAGTAGCTCTTTTTCCAGTTAGCCACATAGTTTCCATTTATCTGGTTCAAGTCTTAGCCCAAAGGTCACTTTCTCAAAGAGGACTTCCCTGACCACCAATTTAAAACTGTCACGCCAACCCCAAGGAGCAAACAGGCATCATATCACCTGCCACCCCCAGCCTCAACCCCCCACTTTATTTTCTTTTCAGACATTGATCACATTTAGCATTCTAAATGTTTTATTTGTTTATTGTCTGTAAACTCCGAGAGGGCAATGATTTTGTCTATTTTATTTACCGCTCTATCCCCAGGGCCTAGAACATGACACTGTTGTAAAAGTTTAATGTTTGTAAAACGAGAAAAAGAACAGAGAAGAGAGAAATGAAAGTGGCTTCACTACTACAAATTTTACTAGCTTGTAAGATCTTTGTTCTAATTTATTAAATTATGGGTTTTCTATAACATTTTTCTCCTTTAGAATGAAAGTCTAACCAGAGAAAACTAAAATAAATGAAGTTAACTAAATTTAACACCATTGCAGACGCCAGTATCTATGCCTTATTTTAAAGATTTGTTCCCAACTTTTCATTCCTGCAGGTCTTGACTGAGTGCCTAAACTGTGTACCAGGAAGAATACAAAAGAAACGGAAGACAAAGTCCCTTTCTTCCAAAGGCATACAGTTTATGTGAGCAAGACACACACAAATTAAATGCATGCTGCCTTTTTTTTTCTGCTTTTGTTTTTGATTTTTTAAAAAGTATGTGATTAGCAAATACCTAATAAGTACCATAGAATTTTGAGAGAAAAATGATAATCTAAATGAACTGTCAGAAACTGCCTCCTAGAGGAAGTAGTGTTATTATTGTAGGTGAAACTGAGGTAACAAACAGAACCAAACATGCAATGGCTTAACACAATAGCTAATTTCTTGTATATGTAATAGCAGCAGGGTAGGAAGGAAGGTTCAGGCTGGTGGACAACTCCGAGCTTCCACACAGTCATTCGGGGATCCAAGCTGTTTCCACTGTGGCTCTGCATTCTCCTACTTCCACATTATGGTACGCATCCAGCCAGCAGAAGAGAAAACACAGATGACCACAACACATCATTTCTACGCACATTCCTCTGGCTAGAACTCAGTCACGTGGGAAACAAGAGCTAGCCCCAGGCTCAGGAAGAAAAGAACGAATTTTGGTGGACAGCTAGCTGGAGACAGCTAGTAGTCTCTGCCACAAGAAGGATTTGAAATGAACCATGAAGGATGAGTGGAATGTAACTGGGAACGAAGGAACCACATGAACAAAAACAAGCAAGTCAATACTAAGCAATACAGTCATGAGTCGCTTAACGATGGAGACATGGTCTGAGAAATACATTGTTTGGCAATTTCGTCACTGTGCGAACATCATAGCATGTAACTTATACAAACCTAGATGGTATAGCCTACTACACACCTAGGCTATATAGTATAGCCTATTGCTCCTAGGCTACAAACCTGTACAGCATGTTACTGTACTCAATACGGCAGGCAAATTGTAACACAATGGTAAGTATTTGTGTACCTAATCATATCTAAACACAGAAAAGGTACAGTAAAAACACAGTATGAAAGATTTAAAAAATGGTACACCAGTATAGGGAACTTACCATGAATGGAGCTTGCAGGACAGGATGTTGCTCTGGGTGAGTCTGTGAGTGAGTGGTGAGTGAATGTGAAGGCCTAGGACATTACTGTACAGTGCTGTAGACTTCATAAACACCATACACCTAGGCTACACTAAACTTTATAAAAAAATATTTTTCTTCATCAATAACAAATTAACCTTAGCTACCATAACTTTCTGAGTTTATAAACTTTTAAATTTTTTTAACATTTTGACTCTTTTGTAATAACAATTAGCTTAAAACATGAACACATTGTACAGTTGTACAAAAATATTTTCTTTATATCCTTATTCTATAAGATTTTTCTATTTTTAAAATTTTTTATTTTTTTACTTTTTAAACTTTTTTGTGAAAAACTAAGACACAAACACACACATTAGCCTAGGCCTACACAGGGTCAGGATCATCAATATCACTGTCTTCCACCTGCACGTTTTGTCTCACTGGAAGGTCTTCAGGGGCAATAACACGCATGGAGCTGTCATCTCCCATGATAACAATGCCTTATCCTGGAATACCTCCTGAAGGACCTGCCTGAGTCACTTCTTGAGGAGGTGTCACTCTTTTCAGAAATATTCTGTGGTGGTTTCCTTGGTTTGTTTCCTTTTTTCATCATAGATTTGCTTGTAAGCAGATAATGCACCATGAACATTCCTCTCCACCAACGAAAATCTTTCGGTGTTGGGGTCCAAGTTTTTAAACTTCTTAAGGAGCTTGCTGAAGTGTACAAAGCTTCTGCTAAACCTTTCACTGTGAATTTTCTTGGGGTTTCTTCTTTTTCTTCTTCTGCAGTTTCCTTTTCTTTTGCCTCTTCTTCAGTTACGTGTTGCTGTTCCAACAACTCCTCATTAGTCAATTCCTCAGGAACCACCTTTAGGAGCTCCTCAATGCCATCTCCATCCACACCCAGGTTAAAGTTGTTTGCCATCTCAACCACAGCCTTGTGGATTTTTGCAACCTCCTTACCTTTGGCAAATCCTTTGAAGTCATGGACAAATCTCTCGAGTATCTTCTTCCAGATGCCACTCATACACTTTTTGGTAACATTACCCCAAGCCCAAGCAAGATTCTCGATGTAGTCACAGATATTGTAATCCTTCCAGAATTGCATCAGTGTCTTCCTCAGTTGCAGCAATAACCTGGGCAAAGGTCTTCCTCAGGTAGTAGGCCTTAAAAGCCGCTATAACTCCTTGATCCATTGGTTGGATCAAAGAAGTGGTGTTTGGAGAGAGAAACACCACTTTGATACTGGGATAAAGATCACCAATAAAAGAAGGATGTCTGGGGGCTGGCCCTGTGGCATAGTGGTTAAGTTCAGCACACTCTGCTTTGGCGGCCAGGGTTCACAGGTTCAGATCCTGGGCACGGACCTACACCACTCATCAGCCATGCTGTGGCAGCGACCCACATAAAAAATAGAGGAAGACTGGCACAGATGTTAGCTCAGGGCTAATCTTCCTCAAGCTAAAAAAAAAAAAGAGGAAGATTGGCAACAGATGTTAGCTTAGGGCAAATCTTCCTCAGTATTAAAAGAAAGAAAAAAAAAAGAGGATGTCTGTGAGCATTATTAACAATAAGCAAAACCTTGAAAAGTATGTTATTCTCCAAACAGTATTTCTCCATTTCACTGGCATAGCAATTCAGGAGGGCATACTGGAAGAGGAGCTGGGTCATCCATGACTTCGTATTGTTCCTGAAGTACACCAGCAGCATGTGCTCACTGATATGCTTGAAAGTCCTGGGGTTCTCAGGGTGCCAGATCACAATTTGTAGCCTGCAACACTGCGCCCACGCAAGACTATTACTTTGTCCTTAAAAGCCTTGGCATTGACTTGGCCTCCTTGGACAAAAGTCCTTTCAGGCATCCGTTTCCAGAACAGGAATTTCATCCGTATAGAATATTTGCTCTGACAAGTAATTTTCCTCCACAATTAGTTTATCTAGAGATTCCAAAGATTCTTCAGCTGCCTTCACTTCAGCACTTACAGACTCACCACTCACTTTCACATTATGTAATAAATAATGATTCTTGAATCATTTAAACCACCCAGAGCTAGCAGTAAATTCAACAACATAGACAGGCCTAGACCGGTCCAGTCTTTCCTTTCATCATCGCAAAAAACTTTTTTGCTTTGGCTGTGATCATCATAGTGCTGAGAGGGATACAATTCTGTGTGTGGTCTTCAGTTCAGGTCATTAGAAGTTTCTCCATGTCTGATATAGGCCCTTCTCAAATTTTTGTTAGTCTCATTGCCTTCAATAAAGCAGATCCTTTAATACCTTCCATCGCTTTGTTCTTGTTCTTCAAGATTGTAGCTATGGTGGAATGGGACATGCCTGACTGGTGAGCAGTAACCATCACTGATTCTCTACCTTCAAAGTCCTTAATCACTTGTAATTTCGTTTCCAGGTCAATTACTCAACGTGGCCTCTTACTGGCAACATTAGCAGTGGTCATGATGAACAAAACAACACAAGAATAAATCAAACACAAGAGAAAATGACGCAATCAAGATGTGGTGAACACGAGATGTATGAGCCTGCTCCCAACGTAACACAGCATACTGTTTTACAGTAAACTTTTTTTTTTTTTTGGTGAGAAAGATTAGCCCTGAGATAACTTGTTGCCAATCCCCCCTTTTTGCTGAGGAAGATTGGCCTGGGGCTAACATCCGTGCCCATCTTCCTCTACTTTATACGTGGGACGCCTGCCACAGCATGGTTTATAAGTGGTGTGTAGATCCGCGCCTGGTATCCAAACCTACGAACCCCGGAGTGCGCGAACTTAACCACTACGCCACCGGGCCGGCCCCTAAACTTTTTTTAAGTAGAAAGAGTACACTCTAAAATAATGATAAAATGTATAGTACAGTAAATGTGTAAACTGGGGACACAGTTGTTAGTTACCATTATCAAGTATTATGTACTGTACATAATTGGATGTGCTATACTTTTATACCACTGGCAGTGCAATAGGTTTGTTTGTACCAGCGTCACCACAAACACTAGTAATGCATTGCACTATGACATTATGATGGCTATGACATCACTAGGCAATAGGAATTTTTCAGCTCCATTATAATTTTATGGGACCACCATCATATATATACACAGTAAGCACATCGTTGACCAAGACATTGTTATGCAGCGCACACTGTAGTATGCCAGAAGAGTGAGAAGGCAAATTTGGCTATACTCTGAAGAGCAGTGAGAGAAAATGAGGTTGGTTAAGCCAATGTTCCCAAATGCAAACTACAGACCAATCCCAATATATATCCAAGTTTCTACCAGTTTACAGTAAAGTGAGAAAAATAAGTATAACTTGATAACTTGTTAACATGCTAAATTAATTTTATTATTATATACTTATAATTCAACTTTCTATGACTTACATACAATATATCATAAAATTAAAATCTCATGATTTCATTTTTACATTAAAAAATGTTTTTAAACATGGCAGTTAAACCTATCAACAGTTCTTTCTAAGAGAATGCCCTTTCCTGACTACAACAAATTCAGTTTTCGTCCTATAGGCAATGGGGATTTATTCTAGTTTATTAGATAACTTTAATATTTTCTAACAAACCTGTATTGCTTTGGAAATTAGAAAAGACTTATTAGTCCTAACTAGTCATACTGGTTTAAATATAAAAAAACAAGAATTACCTGAGAGTGGACAGAAAGTCTTACATATACAAACTATACTCAAAATACATGCCCCAAAGACTGAAAAAAATAGATGACTCTTCTGGACCCCATTTCAAACTCTTACATAAACACATAACATATATGACAAATATTAAACTAAAAACAAGAGTTTAAGAAAGCAGTAAATTAGCAAACTAAAAAACAATCTGCCATAGCATTAACCTCAAATTTCCTTTTCAAAAATAACTACTTTTAATCTAAAAATGGCATGATATACTATTCTTCCAATTATTTACTATAGGTTAGAGGGGGAAACGTTAGTTACCATTAAACAGAGCAATAAAGAAAGTAAAATTCTCACTTTGCTAGAGAAATTCAAAACATCATCATGATGCCAGCCCTGATATCAGTTCCCCTACATTAAACCCAGCATATATGGGGTTAAAACCAAAAGCACTCATCCCCTTTCCCTGCTTCTCTAAGCTACATTCATATGTAAATATCAGTTTTTTAAACTTTGTATCCCTGAACTTCACAAGGCAAACAGAAGTTACAAATTGTTAAAAGCCCAGATGGCCTCACACTGGGCTAACACTGAAGTGTTGGCTAGTTATGCGTTTTTTAAAGGTTTATTACAGGGAAACTGAGATCTAGAGAATATCAAGAAGCTGAAGCTTCCCAGACCCCAACTCTTTGGCTTCCTGGCACCACAATTCACCATCCACCACGGAGGCAGACAACCAAGGACTGATTCCCTTATCGCACCATCCCTCTACCTGCAAGCAGCCTCACAGGGCCAAACGCAGGCAGGCAGGAAAGCGCCAACCAGCAAGGCCAGAGGCTCCCCCTCCCTACAAGAAGCCTCATTCTTCACAACCTTTAAAACTCCTAGCTTCCCATCTTTCAGGGAGACGAGACAAATCTGAGGGCTCACTCTTGTCTTCTAGCTGACGTCGCCGGAAATAAAAACCCTTCCCTTGCCATAAGCCTGGCCTTCCAGGTTTTATTTGGCCACTCGTGTGTGGCGGGTAAAGAACCTGTGTTTGTATCCAGTAACAATCATTCAACTATGAGATAAAAATAAGAATTTTATTTGGAATAAAGGAGAATTAAATTTAAAAACTAAAGAACACGAACACTTAGGAACTATTTATGGCCAATGGAAATATGTGCTTATTAAAGACAGAAAGCTAATTCCTAGCCTCTTATAAAACCAAAGCTCTATAAGAACCACTTTTTCTACCTTTTCCACTACACCACTAACAGCAAGGGTTGAAAAAGACGACACTGCACAGCATGCCTCCTTGAAAATGGAAACAAAAAAAAGGTGTCAGAGAAATAAAAACAGTGCAAATTCCATTCATTGGAAACGTGCTGTATGCTTCAATAAGTTCCAAACACTCATGTAAATGTTACTCTTGCATCTTTCCAATCAGTTTAGAATTATTCAGCTAAGGGGTGACCAAACCAAAAGAAATCAACCATGCAAGGAAAACATCTGCTGATAATTTCTAAAGTTAACGGTTTCCAACAGTAGTATACATCTCCTATTAAAATGCTTTCATGGAAAATATTCAAGTATTCATTAGTGAAAGATCAGCCTAAGTTAAGTGGAATTACTACCAAAAACTACTTCTACCACATAGCAGTCTGTTAATGTTTGGATAATGTAATTAGTCAGGTTCTAAAGAACTTTCTACTTAACTGAGAGTTACTGCGTTTTAAAAATGTAATATACACATACCATTACCATGGTAAAAAATCTGAAAAGTTATTTCTACAAAAAGAAAGAATTTCAGATCACTGAAATTCAATTTACCACATATGGGGAAAAATGAAATAGTATTTTATAAATAGTTCGATTTAATTATTTAAAAATGAAATCACTTTTCAAAAAATGTCTGGCAAACATGTTACTAAATGTTACCCACTTAGACAAACATGCACATACTATACACACTGTCATACCAGTCTTAGTCATATTAAAATCTGATGGCTGAGATTTATTAAATGTATGGATAAGCTTTAGGTTTCCCCTAAGCTCTGGACAAGAAACAGAGACTAGATTTGTATTAGGGATTTCATTCTGTACAATATAGCTCCTGCCCATAATACTCTTCTAATACTACTACCTTAAAATTACAATAAAATAATATTGGTTAACGGCAAAGTTAAGAGTTATATGACATTGAGAAAACACTAAAAATTTAAAATAAGAGTCTCAAGTCTGTGGTCACAAGTTCAATGGGAAGTCACATAAAGTAAATCAACTTAAAAAGAAATACCAGAAGTCATTATTCCCAAATGAGACCTGTACACCTCAAAAAGATTGACTTGGGAGGCTACAACAGTTACCTCAACAATGCTGTCAGTGCTTATAATATTTTTAGAATTCCTCTTGGGGAAATCCCTAAAGAACCTTTAGCACATTCCATTGATTATCCTCAATGAATGGTAACAAATCTTCCAACGTTGAAAGCAGATTTGAGTTTCTGAAGCAATAAAGGAGTCACGTGGGCCTGCTGCAGAGAATACGATGGATCATCAAGCACAGTAATATCTATTTGTCAAAAACGAGATGCAAACAAAGGCAATTTCTTGTGAGGCAGCCCCAGACAGGTAAAACCTCCCAGACCGACTGTTCTGAGCACATTTCTCATTTGGATGTCAATGTAAATCAACTTTATAACTAAATACCTTTCAGTCCAACTCTCTCATTTTACAAACGAGAAAACTAAGTTTCAGAGAGGTGAAAGAAATTACCTCAAACCTAATTATTTAGAGCTAAACTAAGGACTAAAAGTCAGGTCTCTTAATTCCTAGATCAATATTCTTTCCCATACACTACACTGCCTATGGTCTTTGAGGCTTGAGAAGAGAAAAGTAGAATTGCCTTTAAAATCCATTAAGGGTTTTAGTTTTAAATTCAAGTTAAGGCAAGTGGGAATCTCCAAAATTCTGTAAGAATATGCAATTTGATTTTAAAACACACATACATAACTTTAGTGATGCCAATTCCAAGTGCTATACAGAGGAGGCAGGGACAAACCGCAGAAAAATCAACTCAAGATGGATGATACAGTAGTTCAGGTTCAATGTGATTATGCCCTAAACTAGGGCTAGTCTGGCAAAGCCAAACTTCTTACAACTCAATCAAAATGTATGGATATGCGTTTTTTCTTATGGAGGCATTTAAAAATTTTAAGTAAGTTGTCATCACTACTGTTACACAGCATTTATTGAGCATTTACAATGCCAGACAGCATGCTAGGCACTTGCATTACCTCATTAATCCTCATAACAACCTTACGGATGTAGGCACTATAATATCCCCATTTTAAAGATTAGGAAACTGAGAGCCACAAAGGTTAAATAACTTAATCAGAGTCACAAAGTGTGACAGATTGTATTTTCCAACAATAGCTACAAAAGTATCTCCTATCCCACATGTTCTTTTTTTTGTCTTAATAAACTTTTTGTTATAGAACAGCTTTAACTTTACAGAAAAATTCTGTTGACAGTATACAATTCCCCCACCTCACACTAAGTTTCCCCTACAATTAACACCTTACATTAATATGGTACATTTGTCACAATTAATAAACCAATATTAATACTTTTTTTAAACTAAAGTTTATACTTTATTTAAATTTCCTTAGTATTTATCTAATGTTCTTCTGTGCCGGCATCCCATCGGGATACCATATTACATTTAGTAATCCTCTTGGCTATTAACAGTTTTTCAGACTTTCCTTGTTTTTGATAACCTAGAAAATTAAAAAACTGAGACTCCAGATGTGTCTTACTCCAGAGAAGGTGATTCTTAACAACTCTCCTAAACAATTTCCCATAATTCAAACTGATTGTCCTTAAAATTTTAAAAAGGTCTATGTGTTGGTCAGTGCAGTGGGCTTGAACCGGCAGACTAATCACATTTGGAAAGTAGACCCTAGAATAATACTTGTTTTCCCAGTAACCGCATTAATACATAGTATACTCAAAAGAATATCTGAATGAGCTGTCATGGTATAAGACCATGTGACTCCAAAATATAAGTAACATTTCTAGCGACAGACCAAGCAGGCAACATATTAACTTCTTTTTTTTTTTTCTCTGTGAGGAAGATTGGTCCCGAGCTAACATCTGTGCCAATCTTCCTCTAGTTTGTATGTGGGTCATGACCACAGCATGGCTTGATGAGTGGTGTACTTCCACACCCAGGATTTGAACCTGCAAACCCAGGCTGCTAAAGTGGAGTGTGCCAAACCTAACCACAAGGCCACGGGGCTGGCCCATAACTTCTTTTTAAGTAGCTATACTTGCTTTCCACACTGTTATGAAAAAATATAAACTAGAGAATTTTTTTTTTTAGAGAATTTTTTAAGTATTCAAGTAATTCCTACTTGCTTTCATCTAATGGCAGGAGTACCTATAAAATATCATTAAATTTATTATACATATTTTAGGATTAAGATGTAGCCAGTGCTAATTACAACATGCCTGAAAAAAAATTTAACCTACACTGATTAAAATTCTATTTATAAAGGAAAAATCTAAACCACAGGAACAGTGCTTAGTTTAGAACAAGAACATGTACATAACCACCAAATGCAATCCCTGTTTAGACATCTCTCTTACTGAAACACTGTAATTACAAAAAGCCAAAATGAATTTCTAAGTGTTTCAAGATGAAATAGTCCCTGCATAACTTTCAAGGCTTATAATTACTTTCCTGAAAAGGTAAATATTCCAAGTTTTAATTTAATATAATATTAACTCTAGAAGTTACCAGATTGAACATTCGATTTTACTCTAAAATGGAAGCCACCTATGAAATCAGAACCTTTTAGATTGACAATCAAATGCTAACCAAAGAAAAATGATGGGGAGGCAAAGGCCAATGCTAACTTCCTACAGCCATTTATGGTTAGTGCAAACCCCAAAGCTTATGGAATGGGTTTCTAAGACAACTCATATACATTAAGTGACTGTCTGCTCAACAGAGAAATGCATCATATTGACACACACAGTCTCTCACTTTCCACTCCCTATTCAATCAACTAGGGTTTGGCTTTGTACCTCTATCATTCCACTGAACCCACTTCAGCAAAAAAGTCCACTTTCACACTGCAAAATCCAATGGCCACTTCTCAGTCTTCATTTTACTCCACCTCGTGGCAGCATTCCACATGAATGGCCAATTCCTCCTTGAAATGCTGGCCTCTCTTGGATTTTGGCACACCACGTTCCAAGTCTTCTGACCTCACTGATCCCTCTCTCATGGTCTGCTTGGTTGGCTCCTCCTCCTCTACTGGACCTCTAAATGCTGAGGCTTCCTACCACTCAGATATCGGATGTCTTCTCTCTGTCCTTTTCCTCCTCCCTCCTGCCTCTATGTTATCCTCATGCTGACCTTTCCAAAATATATCTCCAACACGATCCTCTCCTCTGAGTTCCAGACTCACAGATTCAGCTGATTACCTGACATTTAGATGTCGAATAGTTCTATCAAACCGAACACATCCAGAATAAATGTCATGATTATTCCTCTTCCTTCGTCTACCTTCATCTACTTCATCTACTCAGCTCTCACCTTAATCCAAGCCATCATCATCATTTGCTTGGACTATTACTGACCTCCTCTCTTTCACTCTTGGCCAAACCAGACCCCCACTCACCCACCCACTGCCAGTCCTTTCTCCTACTGTGGCAAAAAAAAATTAAAATGTGTATCTGATTATGTCATTTCCCTGTTTAAGATCCTTTAATGGCTTTCCATCGGGTCTACAGTAAAAATCAAATTCCCACCAAAATCTACAAGTCTGAGGGGCCAGTCCGGTGGCATAGTGGTTAAATTCGTGTGCTCTGCTTCAGCGGCTTGGGTTTGTGGGTTCAGATCCCAGGCACGGACCTACACCACTCACCAGCCATGCTGTGGCTGCAACCATACATAAAACAGAGGAAGACTGGCCACAGATGTTAGCTCAGGGTGAATCTTCCTCAAGCAAAAAGAGGAAGATTGGTGACAGATGGATGTTAGTTCAGGGCAAGTCTTTCTCAGCAAAAAAAAAAAAAACCCTACAAGTCTGATATGAGTTGCCTCCCACCTATCCTTCCAAGTGCATCATTTTCCACACCCCTTCACCTACATTCCAACCATTCTCCTCTGTCTGGTCAACAACAGGCCACTTCCTGCCTCGGGGCTTTGTGCAAATTTTCCAAGCTGCCTAGAATGGTCTTCTCAGACTTTTGGCTTCACTACCTTCCTTTCTCCCTTTTAGGTGTCATCTCCTTTGAGAAGCTTTCACTGACCACTACTAAGGCTAACCACTACGTAAAACAAGTTCCCCTTAGTAGCTATTCTCTGCCTCAATCCTGATTGCTTCCTTTATGGCTCTCATCACAACTTGCAGTTACTTTATTCATTTGTCTGTTTTCTTGTTTTCGGCCAGCCACTCCCTCTAGAATTTTATTAGTTCTATAGTTCTATGGTTCTGAGGACCATGTTGATATTGCTCACTATCATAGCCTCAGCATAAGATCCAGCACAGTTAGAAAGAGGTCAATTACTACTTGTTGAATGGCTTAGTATAAAAATGGAGGAAAATCAGATCATTAGCTACTACCATTTTACATTTTTTCAGGAATTCAAAAGCAGATATAAATAAATCAATGATCAATCAAAATGCTGATTGAATGCCTTTCAATTACTGGTCCTTTTACTATTTTTGAATTTATATGGGGTCCTTTCTAAAAGAGTAACAATACAACAAATATAAAAGTATCACAGAAAATTAATGTCACCTTACATTCAGAGAGCATTTTCTAGTCTCAAATGTGTTTCCAAATATTTACCTCAACTGAAATAGGGCACGTATTATTTCCATTTTACAGATACAACCATTAAGGCTCAGAGGTGAATGAAATCGCCTAAACTAACAGTTTTTTAGTGGTATAATTGAGGTTTGAACCCAGTTCTCCTGGCTCCCAATCCAGTCAGTCCTTGTTTCCTTTACTTTTATCTTTTTTGTGTTTTGTTTTGGCGCACACTTTCAGCCTTTTTTAAACTGAAGCATACAGTAAAGTGTACAAATCCTGAGTGTACAGCTTGACAAATTTTTACAAAGTGAGTACACCCAGATCAAGACAAAACATTAACTTCCAGCCCAGAAGCCTCCTTCATGCATGCTCCCTCCCAATCATTAACTACCTCCAAAGGTAATCACTAATCTGACTTCTAGGACCATAGTTAGTCTTACCTGTTTTTTAACTTTATCTAAATGGAATCAATAAGTATATACTCTTCTGTATCCAGTTTCTTTAATTCAAAACTATGTTTCTGAGATTCTTCCATATTAATAAGTATGACAATGATCCATTATTTTTCATTGCTGTATCGTATTTCATTGTATAAATATATCAAAATTTATCTATTCTACTGTTAGACATTTGAATATTTTCCAGTTTTAGCTATTATGAATAATGCTGTTATGAACATTCTTATTTTGTAGATGAAGGAGCTAAGGCCCAGAAGGGAAAAACGCCTTAGTCAAAGAAACACAGCAATTGTGCAACCCAACTAAATCCCAGAAGGCTTGATTTCCACTTTACTAAGTGACACAGTCAGCAGTCAAAAGTCTATCTGAATCTTAAAAATTTGTTAATGTTTGCATAATACAAAACCAAGTCTGAAATTAAAAATACTATGCCAAATATTATTGCAGCTTCTGGCTACCAAAGTTACTTCATTAAAAACTTTTAAAATAAACATAATCTTCCCTAACTTATAGCATTCAATGAGATTATAATATTTGGGGTAGAAGTAATTTGCTTTCATACATTTCCTTATTCCACAGAGGTTTATCTAATTTACAGTCCAATAAAATTTTGGTTCCCAGATTAGAAATGTCCCAAATTGAGAATTCTACCAAAATCTGGACAGAGACAACAGTCCTAAATTACGAGCAGGTAGCATTCCAAAACTTTGCATTTTAGTCAGCTGTCTGGACTTTAGAATGCATTTTCTCATAGAAATTATACAATACACAGTGATCAAGTTTTCAGATCACCCTATAAAAGCCGACTTCACTCAAACATACCTGAAACTAACACTGATAACAACATAGTCTTTAACCACTACAAATAAATACCTAACATGGAATAACTGGTTTATAAAACTATATCTTAACACCTCAATCTCTTGTATTAACTCTCATAAACTATGGGAGACCCACTCCTCTCTCCCTGTCTTTTCTTCCAAATGGCTCTGTGACCAGCTTATGCCTGTTTTTTTTAATCCCTCACCAACACTCTTCACTTTATGTTCCCAGAAGCTGGGGCACAGAATTCAGACCACAACTGATCCCATAATTTCTATCCCTTAAATAACCCTTTGAGATTTTCTCTGCTAGAAAAACCTTTGGGAGGAGAAAGACAAAGAGAAATAGGAAAAACAAATAGGGGGAAAAAAATCACAAAAATCTCAAGAAATCCTATAAAGTAGTTACTCTGTTTTCACCAAGAGTCACATGGGATTTTTCCAAGCTCCTACTTTCATTGAAATATTCTTCTCTAGAGCCCCACTCAATCCTTCTAGACTTCTTAAAATCCTAGGCTGGGCACTTCTGAGTATTTCCCCTTCCATTAGGAAAGCTTCCTATTTTGTTCCTTCTCACATTCTCTCATTTCTCACTCAGACCCTAAAGGGAAAGATAAAGAAAGTGGAATGTTGGTAACATCAAGTCTTTAGATGAACAGAGAACTGAAATAAGGGAGAGCTGGAGCCTAAGGAGTAGTCAGGCCATTAAGGTCATCATTAATCTGTAACTTATTATATACAAGTTAGGAACTATATACAAATACTTTGGAGCAAAGAAATAGTTTCATAAATGGACACCAGACAAGCTTCCAGAAATGAGAAAAATCTATCTTATATATCACAATATAACCTTCCTTTGTTCTTAGGGCTCACGTTATCTTTCCAATAATTAGACGGAAGATATATCCTACATTGTCTCTTTACAACTAACACTGACCTGAGTACACCACAAATAGGTAGAATCCAGGGTATCAAAAAGCCAGCTCCAGATCTGATGAAATTCATTTACCAACAAATGGAGAAATTAATTTTTAATTAGTCTAGGTGATTAAAACCAAAAAGACAAGAGCTATATTAGCCTTAAAATCCAATGAAGAAGATGCAAAATGACTCCGAAAGCCAAAAGAAACCTAAAAATCATAAACACCTTCAAAGAGTTCTTTTTTTGTGTGTGTGAGGAAGATCAGCCCTGAGCTAACATCCATGCCAATCCTCCTCTTTTTTGCTGAGGAAGACTGGCCCTGGGCTAACATCTGTGCCCATCTTCCCCCACTTTACATGGGACACTGCCACAGCATGGCCTGACAAGCAGTGCATCGTACACGCCTGGCATCCGAACCTGGGCCGCCAGCAATGGATCGCGCACACTTAACCACTGCCCCATGGGCCCCCAAAGAATTCTTAAGCACAGAAGTGAGCAGTGGATTATCTAAACTTCAAAGAATGGACATTTTACGGAAAGTAAAGTAGGAAAGAAAAACTATCATTCTGTCTGTCAAATAAGTCTTTAAAATAAGTACCTTATGGGCCAAAAATTTTTAACGGACTAAAAATATTAGGTACAAATTATTAAACTACCACTTCTGCAGTTGTAGCTAACAAGAAACCATACACTTAAGTGAAGCAATGTAAAGATAGTGTATCCAAAAGTAACCTGAGCTAGCTTGATCCCAACAACTAAATACTCCATCAGAGAGCTGCCAACCTGTAAACAAGTAAAAATTACCTTAACCTACCCACTATTATTTGATATAAACTGGTCCTGGTTCTACCACATACTATATAACTTTGGGCAAATTATTTAACTCTCTGGGTCTCAATTTCTGCACTAGTAAAACAGAACTAAAGATAGTACCTACCTCATGATTATTGTGAGGATTAAATGATCTGAGGTAAACTGTTTTGAGCAGCGCCGGGAACACAGTAAATGTTCAATGAAGGTTAGCTACTGTTGTTTTCTCAAAACTGATACATACAAAAGTTACTCGAAGTCCCATCCATGACTTCACACTACCTTTGAAACCTTCACAACCCTCAGCACAGTGCTAATCACACTGCAGATGTTCAGTATTTACTGACTGAAGACTAATGGCTCATATGAAACCTAGAACCTTAAAGCTGAAAGAGATTTTTTAGAAGTCATCTGGAACAATTTCACTTAATTCAACAATAAGACTTATGGGAGATTATCAAATCTTTGCTTAAACACTTCCAGGAACAGAAACTTGCCATCTCAACAAGGCATATAGGAACAGTTAAAATTACTAGAATGTTCCTTTTGAAGATTTCACTGTACTGATTACTGCCTCTCATAAACTTATCTGAAAGGCTGAATTCACTAGAGGGCATCACAATATTAGGAGAAATCATCTATCAGAAAGAATCACGAAAAGGAAAGAATCATTCAACATTTATTCTGGCTAACGGAGAAATACTGCACCCAGTTGTATAAAACATGTACGTTAATTTAAAAATTATTCTGTTTAAACATACATTAAAATATTCATAAGAAATTAAAAGGAATTTAAGATAAAATCATAATACTTACATGTCCTTGTGTATGAGGTAAGTAATTCAGATTATCATAAAGCGTGGGCTCTTTCCAACCTCCAATAAGGCCTCCCAATAATTTTATGCAATTTTAATAATTATATGTTTATAAAAGAAAAGCATACAGAACCAGGTTGCATTTATTATTGCTCCTTTCAGCCAAACTCCAAGTCACCACCAGCTTTCCATAAAAACACCCGTGCCAAAGAGAAAATTATCAACTTCCATAAGAAAATCCAAACCTGGATCTGTGTATATAACCAATTATATAAATGATCTAAAACCAAATTATTTTAAAATGTCCACATTCATTAACAAAGTAACGGTTCATCAGGCTCCAAGAGGGTCCAGAGGAGCTGTCCTCAAATATCCTCTAACTCCCACTCCTTATAATTCATAATAACGTGTAAAGAAAAAAAACACAGAAAACTAGGCACTGTTTATAGCAAACCCTTCTCCCTTATCACATTCTGATTCTATGTGAAAGTCTACAGCGCTATAAGTCATAGGCAGTAACTGAGAGACACGCAGATTCTATCCTGTCAGAGAGAGTTCAACTGACTTCCTCACCACTCTCTGCCTCCCTCTCTCCCACAAACCACTTCTGTTTCCATTTGCAATCCAATTCAACACTCCTTTACTCCATATAAATTTGTGGGTTTTTTACTTTTCCTTTGAACCAGTTATACTATTTGCCTGATTCCCTCATTGATTATGAATTACATAAAATCCTTAATGCATGTTTATTTTTATATCTGTATGTCATTCTAATATCATTTAACACACTCGTCAACTTTCTTACTATTAGTAAGACATTGTTCAGTACTTAGATGTTGTTCAGTCCTTAGATTATCAACACAGAAAGATACTCCAAACACTGAATATGATCATAATGGAAAGGTCTATCTTCCCGTGTAAATTAATAAACAGATCTTTGGCTTTTGAAAAATCAATTCCTTGTGAATTTTGTTGGCACAAATGAAGTAATGAGTACTGGATGAAGCAACGGAGTCAGGTTTCAGAACCTGCAAAGACCATATTCAGACTGTGGATAATGGTGAAGCCAACGAACAGCAACCACAGCAAGCTGCTGCCCACTCACCTCCACTATCCGCTTAATGATCCCCTTTAAAGGTTAAAACGACTGAGGACGATGGTCAATCCAACAGCAGAATTCACATCAGAAGACAAAAAAATGTTTGGTGGTCTCTGCTCTATAAAAGGTTCTCAATACTGCTATCCCTTTGCATATGTCAGTGTTCACCCACCCATCCATAAAAGTAGGTAAATTTTTACGTCACTTGAGAAGAAACCATCACAAAAGTCTTTGTTTAGTTTCATAAATTATCAAGAGTGTAATTATGGAGAATTATAAAGGGAAGTAAAGGGATGAGAAACATATTGATAACAGAGTCAAAGAAGATGTTCCAGATGCAAGTGACTCAGGAGAACTGGGGGGCTTCTAAGCCCACCAGGTTCTTCTCCATCTACCTGCTGTTTATCCCAAAGACACTACTAAAACAAGAAGGATCTTAAGAGATTTTAATTCCTTTTACTAATAAGAGGTACACTATAATGACTAATTTTATGTGCCAACTTGACTGGCCAGGGAGTACTCTGATTAAACATTATTTCTGGGTGCGTCCGTGAGGTTGTTTCTGGACGAGATTAGCATTTGAAGAGGTGCCCTCAGTAAAACAGACTGCCCTCTCCAATGTGGGTGGGCATTATCCCATCTGATGAGGGCTGGACTAGAACAAAAGGCAAAGGAAAGAAAATTAACCCCTTTTTTCCTACCTCACTGAGCTGGATAGGACATCTCATCTTCTCTGGCCTTCGGACTGGAATTTACACCATCAGCTCCCCTGGTTCTCAGGCCTTCGGACTCAAACTGAATTACACCACTGGCTTTCCTAAGTGCCAATCTTGAAAACAGCAGATCATTGGACTTCTCAAACTCCATAATCACATGAGCCAATTTCTCATAATAAATCTCTCTCTCTCCATCTATATACATAAATATATATATATACACACCATATATCTGTATATATCAAATATAGATACACATATACACATATATACATATATGTATATACGTTAAAAATAGATATATAAATACATTTTTTAAATAGAGGTATATATAAATATCTCTATCTCCTACTGCTTCTGTTTCTCTGGAGAACCCTGACTAATGGACACACACACATCCTGTCCTTGTTCAGAACTGTCTCATTTAAATATATATAAAATGAATTAACAATCAGAAATATCCAGTCCAGGCAAACTATTTTCCAAGAGGAAATACCTGCTGTCCATTGACTGGTGAGGCCATGAATACACTGTACACAAATATCAACTATATTCAGAGACAACAATCATTTCACTGTTTTTTAAACTCCAAAGAGGATGGAGAGAAAGGTATAATTATGATTTGACTAATGCAAAAATAGTTTTAGGCAACACACTGATCCACAGCTAATCTCTTCTCTTCCTCACGTCTGTGACTTAAAAATCTCATTTAGGGGCCAGTCCAGTGTCATAATGGTTAAGTTCGTACGCTCTCGCTTTGGCGGCCTGGGGTTCGCAGTTTCGGATCCCGGTGTGGACCTACGCACCGCTCATCAAGCCATGCTGTGATGGCATCCCACATACAAAACAGAGGAAGATGGGCACAGATGTTAGCTCAGGGCTATTCTTCTTCAGCAAAAAGAGGAAGATTGGCAACAGATGTTAGCTCAGGGCCAATCTTCCTCACCAAAAAAAAAAAAAATCTCATTTTATGCATTAGCTAAACAGGGCACCAAAGATTCCATTACAAGATGGGGGTGGGGGTGAGGGGTGCTGGCAAGATTAGAGAAGCAAAATTATTCTAATAGGGCTCTTGGGTTTCTTCCCAAAAATACTTAGAAAAACTGAAAATATCTGAAATGAGTATGAAAGGTAAATCACCTGCCTCTCTCCAAAAAATATTTTTAAGACCTGTTTTATCAAAAATGTTTTGCGAAAAACCTATCTGAATGCCATTAAAATACCTACAAAGAAGACAAGTAATAAGTTTACTAAATGCAAGAACAATGTGCATTCTGACTCTAGGGCCACTTCCATTTTGATAAGAAAAGAAAACAGGTTTCCATTTTTCTGAGTAACTTCTGATGCAGCCATTGGTCCATGGTCCTTTCCTCCTATGTAGGCCTCAGAAAAAGAAACTGACTGACAATTTATAAACATTTTATTCAAATTAAGAAAGAAATTAACACATGAAAAAATTTTTAAATTTTAAAAGGCTCAATCTGGACAAACTTTGTTTTTTCACAAACCAATAAGAAAAAGTGAAGCCTTAGAAGCAGATGTAACTGTCAAATGCAACAGTTCGGAGAGTAAAACCCTGTATTCAGTGAGGTCTGAAGGTCCTGTCTCCTTTCTTCCCCTTTTCCATAATATTTTCTGTATACTCTTGACCATGAGAGCACAAAGCACAAAAATTATCACCATGTAAAAATTTCCTCTGTTCTCAATTTTGAGACTATGTCCCATAAACTGGAAAAAATTCTAAATTAGCTTATTTAAAGTTTCCCAATTAACTCCATTTAGAAAAATTTTAAAGATTTAAATGAAAAATAAGGGCATTTACGAAAACCCCACAGTTAACATCATACTGAAGAGTGAAAGACTAAAAGCTTTCCCCCTAAGATAAATCTACAGATTTAATGCAATCTCTATCGAAAATCCAACAGCCTTTTTTGCAAAAATGGAAAAGCTAATCCTCAAATTCATAAGGAATTGCAAGGGGTCCCAAGTAGCCAAACAGTATTGAAAAAGAACAAAATTGGAGGACTCACACTTCCCAACTTTAAAACTTACTACAAAACTTACAATAATCAAAACAGTGTGGTACCAGCATAGAGACATATAGACCAATGGAACAGAATTGAGAGTCCAGAAATATATCCGTATATCTACAGCCAATTGATTTTTGACAAGATGCCAAGACCATTCTATGGGGAAAGAACAGTCTGCAACAAATGGTACTAAGACAAGTGGATATCCACATGCAAAAGAATGAAGTTGACTTTTATATCATACCATACACAAAAATTAACTCAAAATGGATCAACAACCTAAACGTAAGAGCTAAAACTATAAAACTCTTAGAAGGAAACATATGGATAAATCATCACAACCTCGGGTTTGGCAATGGATTCTTAAATACAACACCAAAAGCAAGAGCAACAAAAGAAAAAATAAATAAATTGGGCTTGATCAAAATTTAAAACTTTTGTACATCAAAAGACACTAAGAAGAAAGGGAAAAGACAACCCACAGAATGAGAGAAAATTTTTGTAAATCAAGGGTCTAGTATCCAGAATATTAAGGAACTCTTACAACTCCACAACAAAAAGATAAACAACTTTTAAAATGAGCCAAGGACTTGAATAGACATTTCTCCAAAGAAGATGTGACATACAAATGGTCAATAAGCATATGAAAAGATGCTCAGTGTCATTTTCATTAAGGAAATGCAAATCAGAAGCACAATGAGACACCACTACACACTCAACAAGGATGGCCATACTTTAAAAATAGAAAATAACAAGTATTGGTGAAGATGGAGAAAATTTGGAACCTCCATTCATTGCCAGTAAGAATGTAAAATGGTGCAGCTACTATAGAAAACAGGTTGGCAGTTCCTCAAAAAGTTAAACACAGAATTACTATGTCAACCCAGCAATTCCACTCCTATGTATATACCCAGAAGAACTGGAAACAGTTACTCAAACAAATACCTTTTCACAAATGTTTATAGCAGCACTATTCCCCGTAGCTAAAAGGTAGAAACAACCCAAATGTCCATTAATGGATGAATGGCTAAACAACTGTGGTATATACATACAATGGAATATTATTCAGCCTTAAAAAGGAATGAAGTACTAATATACGCTACAACACAGATGAACCTCAAAAACATTATGCTAAGTAAAAGAAGCAAGACACAAAAGGTCACACATCATATGATTCTATTTATATGAAATATCCAGAATAGGTAAATCCACAGAAACAGAAAGCAGACTGGTGGTTGCCGGGGGCTGGAGAAAAAAGGGGATTAACTGCTTAAAGGTACAGAGTGGTTTCCTTTTGCACTGATGAAGTGTTTTAGAGCTAGAGCTGACAGTGGCACAACATTGTGAATGTACTAAATGCCACTGATTTGTTCACTTTAAAATAGTTAATTTTACGGTATATGAATTTCACCTCAATAAAAAAAAAAATCAACAGACAGATACCAAATGTATAGCCTATCTTTTTTTCAAGTGTCCGCAGTGGAGGTCATTTACAAAACTGATTGTCTGTTAAGCCATAATGGAAATCTCAATTAATTTTACAGGGTACATTTTCTGATTACAACACAATAAAACTAAGAATTACTAAGAAATTCAAAACAAAGAACCCTAATGATTTGGAATTTTTAAACTCTCCTAAATAACTGCTGAATTTAATGAAAAAAAAAATTCAGGATAAACCAGACTTGTAGTTCTCAAACTTTGGTGTGCATCCAGATTACCTGGGGAGCTTGTTCAAAGCACCAAAGCTTAGGCCCTATACCCAGAGAATCTCATTTAACAGGTCTAGAGTGGAGCTAGAACATCTATATTTTTAATAAGCCCTCCAACTGAATTTTAATAAGCTCTCCATCAAAGTTTAGAAACAAGGTAACAGAATATTTAGAAAAACATCTAAAGACATCACTTATCAAAAGTAATGGGATTCATAAAAAGCTGTACTCACGTACATTACCTAAAATAATAATATTTAAATAAAGAGAACATGAACTAAGCAGTCAAATTAAGATTTTAAAATAAAGGTATTGTTAAAGAAAACAGGAAAACAGACAAATGAATGAAAGTAAAAATACCTGATTAGGAAACACACACAAAAAGCAGAACTTTAGAATGAGTTTGGTTAGAGTCCTGAAAATTTAACAAAATAAAAAATTCTCAAATACATAAAAGCACAACTGGGAAAAGAAATCATATTATTAAAAAAAAGAATAAGGCAAGGAAAATTCATTTTTTGGCAAACTCTGGAAAACCAGAATTTTTCTAATAACTCTAACTCTATGCATGGTTAGATCAACAAAAATATAAGAAATTACTTGTCAATGAAAAAAGTCAGAAAAAGTTCAATTATGGCATCAGTTATAATCTACTATTTGGTTGAAAAAAATTAGACCTTGTAAGGTAGGGGGAAGTTTTGACCAAATGCTATGAATGTGAAACTCTTCCTGTTGCAGAAGATTTTTTTTTATCCCACATTCAAACTGGTTAACAAGCACACAGTGACTACCATACAGCTTCATTAATAAGAGAAAGAGATTGCATTCTCCTCAATTCAAAAGCAAATCTCAAAAGAACCTCATGATATAGATGATTCTAAATTATGCACTTTCAGGTTTCAAAAAAATAGTCAAAATATGTCACCATCAACTTTACAAATAATATTGAGGTTAACTTTTCATTTTTATTTTAAAGTCACTTGTGGGAGCCTATTTAACTTGAACCTGTGTTATTCAACAATAACAGTTATTAGCAAAGAGAAGCCAAATACCAAGTGTTATTACCAATAGCTATTAAAAAGGTAAATAAAATAAACTTTTCTTAGTTTAATAAAGGGGAGAGAGCTAACCCTCTCCTCTCCTTAGGATGGGTGGGTGTGTGTGGCTGTGTGTGTGTGTGTGGCTGTGTGTGTGTGTGGCTGTGTGTGTGTGGCTGTGTGTGTGTGTGTGTGTGTGCGCGCACGCTGTAACAAATCACTTGGTGGCTTAAAACACCAGAAATGTATTCTTGCACGGTTCTAGAGGCTAGAAGTCTGAAATCAGTATTAGTAGGCTGAAATAAAGGTGTCAATGAGGCCACACTCCCTCCAGAAGCTCTAGGGTAGAATCCACTCCTTGCCTCCGCCAGCTTCTGGTGGCTGCCAGAATTTCCTGACTTGTGACTACATCACTCCAATCTCTGCCTCCATGGCTGGTCACATTGCCTCCTCTTCTTCCTTGTGTATGTGTGTGTGTGTGTATAATCTCCTTGCACCTCCTTCTTATAAGGAGATGTGTGATGGCATTTAGGAGCCACCCAGATAATCCAGGATAACTGCCCCACAAGATCCTCAACTTAATCACATCTGCAAAGACTGGTTTTGGCCACATAAGGTAACATTCACAGGTTCCAGGGATCAGGGCTGGGATCTCTTTTGGAAAGCCATTTTTAGCCTACCACAGTGAGTCTCCTTAAAAACATATGTCAAACCTTTTGGTTGGGAATTAGATAATCTTAGTCTCCAGATTTTACAATGCAACATTAGAGGCCTCTGACCTTCCAAACTATAAACACATACCTCTGAAATTAACTCAGGAATCTCTCACAGGTGTGTAGGAGACTATCACAGGGGGCATCCATTTGTCTCTCAAGAATATAAAAGAACTGTTAAACGTCTGTTTGCTGTAAAATGAATGAAATTGTACTCCAATTTTGTAGTCTCTCCTAAACTATCTATAAGCATGTATCTGACAAGCATACTCGATAATAAACTGAGTTTTCTCTCACTTCTACATTGGTAAGGACAGGTCTTTTTGTTGGAAGGATTTTCTTATTACCCAACAAACTTTACAGAGTTGGGAAATAATAAACTAAGTTTTAAATGAACTTGAACTACTTTCCAAAAGCAGCAAAATTTATTTTTATCTTCTAAATTTTTCCTGACACCCAATTTCAAGGCCCACTAGACCTTGAATCTTCTCCAGAATTAAGCAGTTTTCATTCCATAAAATCAAAATAAATTCCAGATGAATTAAAGATTTATATGTAAAATATGAAAGCATTAAGAAGTAGAATAAAATTTAACAATAGGAAAAACAAGCATAGAGTCTAAACAGTCACATATAAAAAAAAAAACAAAAAACAAAAATAAAGCAATGTAATGCCATGTTTCCAACTACTACCTTTTCATATTTGACAATGATAAACATATAGCAAAAGTGAGGGTATGGGGAAACAGGGACTCTTGAACATATTATTACCAAGAGTATAAACTGACAGAGCCCTCTTAAAAGGCAATTCAGAATAGCTGGCAAGATTTAAAAGGCAAATACATTTTTACCCAATAATTCCACTTCTAATCTTTTATCCTACAAAAGTACACCTAAAAGTGAGAAAAAAATACATGTATAAAAATGTTCACTGAAGCACTATTCGTATGTGAAAATTAGAAATAGTATAAATGTCCATCAAGAGAGAAATGGTTAAATGATGACATATGCCTATAAAGGAATACTATGCAGCCAGTAAAAAGAAAAGAGTACACAATAATAAGCTGTCATTTAGAAACATAGCCATGATACAGTAAGTGAAAAAAGTACTTCAAAAATAGTAAGTAAATTATTGCTTTTACTTAAAAGAAAAAACAAAAATACCAGCAAACTTATATGTATTATAATGTTTGCTTATTAATAGAAGCTATATTTCCAAAAACTTATGACCCGGGAAAATCTTCATAACATTAAGTGAACAGTAAACCACAAAATTGTATAAGCAACTACACAAACAAGTGGTGCATATTAATAAACAAAGTTTACTAAAATCTCTGAGTAATGTGATTTTGATCTGTTCTTTATACATTTCTTATTTTCCAAAATGCATAAAAATTATTCATATAATCAAAACAAAAATCAATTAAAGTTTTTTTTTTAAATGGGGGCCGAGATGACCACACATAATAAATTGTTATGCTTTAGGGATTCAGGAAGGATTCAAACTATACAGAATACAGGAGATCAAGTGTAAATAATGTAGTGTGTTCACGTACAAAGAAAACTCTTAAAAATATGTATTTACCAAAACTTACCCAATATAAAGAATGCTATCTCCTTCAGACTAGTTACTTTGAATATGTTTATTCTGATGTTTACACTACTAAAAATATTTTTGAACTTTTATAGTTTGAAATATCCTTCGGTCAGCTCAGGTGACACATGAAGATAATCCTCAATTGTATTTATAGTTTATTTTTAAGTAAAATTGGTATTAACCAACATGATAACCCAACCATATCACCTAGGTTGACCCTCAAGTAGCTTTTGGCTCATTTCAAACAACTCTAGCTTCAAAGAACAAAGATTTAGCACAAGTTCCATTTGTTAAAACAACAGGCTATAGCTTTTGAAGACATGTTTTGAGACAGGGAGCAGATCATGGCTTCAGAAAAGATTCCCTCCAGATAAACTGAAGCATTCATTTCCATCAACACCAGCTTTCAATACATGCCCAACAACCCCCTCTATTCCTTTTTACTCATGGGCTTCTTGCCTAAAAGGGTCCTCTCCGAAACTATGACAACTACCGAAATCTTACCATCTCTTCAAGACCTAGCTCAAAATACACCTGTTCCATGAAGTTGTTCTTCTTTTGAACCCCAGAAGCATTCCAATATCTATCTGTACTGCTCACTTGGTCAGCATGTGCTTTTTTTTTTTTTTTTTTTTGTGAGGAGGACTAGCCCTGAGCTAACATCTGGTGCCAATCTTCCCCTTTTTTCTTGAGGAAGAGTGGTCCTGAGCTAACATCCGTGTCCATCTTCCTCTACTTTATATGGGACGCCGCCACAGCATGGCTTACCAAGCGGTGCATCAGTGTGCGCCCGGGATCTGAACCTGCGAACACCAGGCCACCGAAGCGGAGAGTGCACATTTAACTGCTTGCGCCACGGGCGGCCCCAACATGTGCTATTTTTATACTGACATTCTTTTAATATATTCTGACTTTCCAATTATAGTTTAAAAGGAACTGGAAGATATATCTTCCATCTCCAATGCAATTCACTGGAGATACACATTGAGTGGCCCATCCAAGAAACACAATAGGTGTTTGTTTTCTTTTCTTCTATATAAAGATTGGGATAGTATTATTAGTTTGGGCCTGATGGACTGTGGTGAGTGTTGAATAGCTGCCAAAGAGTGTGGGTTTTATCCTGCAGTAATGGAGAACTGAAAGTTCTTAAACTCAAAAACGATGTGATAAAAGCATATTTTAGAAAAAGCAGTCCTTAGTCTGTAACCATGACCCTCTAGGACCAGTTCAACTGACCCCATCTTATCAACAGAGTAATTAAGAGTGGTTTTTCAGGAACTGAGAAACAATCCCCTGTCCAGCTCAGGCCAGTTGAGACCACCAACCCATCAACTGGGCCCGCGCAAATGCCTGATAAGTGACCCTTCTGACATCAAGGGAATGAAAACTCCACCCTCAGATCATACTAATACCAGCATTTTGTGAACATGTGTCCTATGAACAGCCATGAAGCTTGACTATGCTTGCACAGATCATCAATTACCTCACTTCTCCTTACCTCCAATTATCTGTCTCCATACTTCAGACCACCCTGCTCTTCATCTCATAAACTTTGTCCCAAGCCCTGGATTGGGGAGACAGATTTGAGAGTGTTGCCTCCTGTCTCCTTGCAGGTCAACCTCGCAATAAAGCTTTTTTCTTTTCTCAAAAGCTGATACCTTAAAAATTGGCTCTTTATGTGTGTCAGGCAAGAGAATCCCAGTTTTGTGCAGTAACAAGTCCACAGCTGCCAGACTGGGGAGGGAAGGGTAGAGTAACATCTAGAGCAAGGCAGTCAGCCCAGCATAAAGTGTTACGTAAGGGCTTTCAAGTCAGAAAGCACTGGGTTCTCCAATGCTTCCAGCTCTGCGACTCTAGGCAAGTTTTATGACTTCTTAAAAGTTTCGTTTTCTTTATCTATAAAACAAGGTTGATAAAACCAGAACCCACCTAGCTGTAGTGAGTACATAACACATACCACAATGCCTGACAAAGGATAAGGACACTGCATTCTGACACCAATTCTCTGACACCAACTAGGTGTCCTACAATTCAATTCAATTCTGACACTCACTACCTGGAGTTAGCATCAGATCCCACAAGTTAACAGGAAAGACGCCCAACAAGACTTCCCCTGCTTCAGATGTTCCCAAGCTAGCAGAACTTCTGTCCAACTTGGCTACAAATTCAGGGGTTCCCACGACCCTCCTTCAAGTGCAATAATTTCCTAGAATGACTCACAGAACTCACTGAAAACACTATACTTAAATAATTACAGTTTTATTATAAAGGATACAACTCAGAAACAGCCAAGTGGAAGACATGTGTAGGGCAAGGTCTGGGGGAGAGGATGCGGGGATTCAGAGCTTCCATGCCCTCTCTTCGAGAAACTCAGGTGTCACCCTCCCAGCACATTGACGCATTCACCAACCCAGAAACTCCAGTGTCCCAGTTTATATACAGGGTCTCGTTACACAGGCATGATTGATTAAATCATCGGCCAAGTGATTGAACTCAATCTCCAGTCCCTCTTTCCACCCCAGAGATCAGGGGACGGTCAAGTTCCAACTCTCTAATCAAGAGCTAAGTCTTTCCAGTGGAGCCAGCCCCTCTCTCAAACCTATCTAAGGGCCCATCCTGAATCACTTCATTAGCATAAACTCAGATATGGTTAAAAGGGGCTCGTTATGAATAAAAAAAGATACTCTTACCACTCAGGAAATTCCAAGGGTTTTTGAAGCGCTGTGTCTAGAACCAGGGACAATGACCAGATATATATATATATATTTTTGTGTGTGTGTGAGTGAGGGAGATCAGCCCAGAGCTAACATCCATGCCAATCCTCCTCTTTTTGCTGAGGAATACTGGCCCTGAGCTAACATCCGTGCCCATCTTCCTCCACTTTATGTGGGACACCACCACAGCATGGCCTGACAAGCAGTGCGTTGGTGCATGCCCAGGATCTGACCCCAGGCCACCAGCAGCAGAGCACGGGCACTTAACCGCTACGCCATGGGGCCAGCCCCAGATATATTCTTTATTATATCATAGACACAATAAATGAAAGCTATTATTTTAGAAACTAAGTAGTAGGCTATTAAAATAATACAAACATAAAAATAAAGAGGAAAACAAACATCAAAAGCATTACAAAAGAAGCAGCAATAGAAAAAAATGCGGTGGGGAGGTGGCAAATTGACTACGAAGGTTCAAGCCCAGACAACTAAATAGACAGAAACAGACATATCCACGCAGGGAACTGAAGATGGGGTTGAGAATGAATTTAGTGTTAGCCAAGTTGAGATTGAAGGCAACGACCAGGGATTTCAAATGGACACTGGACAGATATGGAGAACATGAGCCTAGAAATGGGAGAGGACTTGGCCAGAATCAGTTGTCAGAGTTATCCACATAGATAATATTTCCCCATTCTCCAGCCCCACCCCCAAAAAAGCCCTGACTACTCAAAGAGGATACCAGCTAATGCTGTCACATAAGCATCTACCTGAGTCAAATAAAAACAAGTTACTGCACATAGCAGAAAATGTAAAGGCTGAACTCTAGAACATATGCCATCTAATATTTTGGATGCTCAACAAAATAGTACCTCATTTTTAACATAAAGATTCAAAAAAGAATCACATGACCAAATGCCAAACAGAAATGCTAGCTTTTATTGACAGAAACGTACCATTTTCTATCAACAGGAAACTTAAAATACATCTACTAGAAATGTTTAGTTTTCAAAGAAAAGTTTATGGAACAACCATAGAACATTTCAACAACACAACAACATAAACAGAACAACTATGATCAATTCAGAAAAGCTTCTTGTTCAGATACATGAAGCAAGATAAACACTTCAAGCACAGAAACCATTACACAGACTTACTCAAAGCTACTGAATGTACATTCAATAACTAGAAACTGCCTTATTAACTGCCCGTGGTTCAGAAGCATCACAATTTATTTTTCCCCACAATGTACACATCATCTCATCCTTTTGTTGATAGCTTCCCAACAGAGAGTCCCAACTCTGTCTTTCAGCCAGTGAAAGTGGCAAATGGGAGAAGAAAAGAGGAAGCAGAGTTTAGGGACAGCGAATGAGGCTAGTCAGATGGTTCATGGTATAAAAGGCTACAATGGGTCCATGGAACTGAGACATTCAAGTACTGACTGGATTAATGAACAGGCTTATTAACTCAGGAAGGGAGGACTGTGCTGGTCATAGTGCTTACAATGGGAATATGCTGGAAGAACACAGTAAGAGCCCAGTACGTGTCCCATCCAACCATCCACCATCTTGCAGCCCACCCCAGGGCCCCCCCACGCTCCAGCAGGAAGAGAGGGAGGCAGGAATGTTAAAACTGGCCGGGTCCTTGGAGCTCCGGCTTTTCCCTGATACCAACACCCCTAACCAGAATACGGATAGCAAAGGCAAAATCTGAGCCTAGATCCCAACCTCCAGAAGGGATGGGGTAAGGGGTAGCTCCCCTTCCCACACTCCATAACACTTGGGGTAGTCAACTTCCAAAGATGGCTACAGCAAGCCAAAGACCTTCCTAAAGAAAGGAAGCAGGGATGACATATTCTCCCCACTTCCTGGACCCTGATTCTAAAGCCAAATTACAAGGACCATTTTATTTTGCATAAAACTTTAAAATACGTTTGTATTAGGCAGACTGTTGCTTTTGTTTATAGCGGTACTTAATTTTGTTATATCAAAAGGAACGTATAAACCAGTTGTAACTGTAGTTATCCATGTATAAACTCCTTGTTGTTCACACGGTAGGCATTTTGCATCGAGGCTTATTTTCATTATCTTAAGCTAACAGTAGCTAAGCACGCCCTTGGCTTGAACCATCCCCCAACTTGTTCCAATAACATAATCCACAAAAGGTCAAGGTCTTCCCCAGACATAAGGAAGCTTAAATTCCTAGGGGCTTAAATTCTCTCAGCCTCTGAGGATCCCCTCTTTTAACTCAACCAGTTCACCAATTCTACCCTGCTTCCACCCAACTCTCACCCCCAACCTCCCAAAAAACCCTTAAGTAAAACATCTGTATATACATGAGAGGGGATGCTCAATTTTTAAATAACGGATATCCTTGAGTCGTCTTTCTAGCTCCTCCCTCTTCTTCAATCACCCCACCTCCCTACTCACCCAAAAACTGGCCTTGAAACTCCAAATGGTTATTCCCAGGTCAAGCAAAATGCAGCCTTTTCCAGTTCCTACTCCCTGGTGAGCATGCCCACATCTATGAAAGTGCTGAGCTCTAAAGCCTTCCTTCTATCAGGATCCACCCTCCAAATTTTTTTAAGGCAAAAAGTTGATAATTCTGTTACCCTGGTAAGCCACGCTTCCAGCCCTAATGCTTCTTCCTAGTACAAAGGAGGGCAGAGCAGGGTCTCCTCAATCAATGTTTACTGAATTGAATCACTAAGCTGCTGTTTTAACTAACTGCTCACCAGATCAAACTCTACATTTCCCTTTCCCAGAGCAGGAAGGTCACTTGCACCTTAAAAATGTCCTCCCATCCAAAAGCAACTATTATCAGTTACCTCTTCCATTCTTTCCAATGCCTAGTGAAACTTACAACATAACAACCAAGTAAAAAGCACCCTCATTTTTTTTCATAGATTAAGAAATTAAGTTTTAGGAAGGTAAAATTAATTGCCCACAGCCTTCTAATAATAAAAGACTGAGTTCTACAATGTAGGAGGTACTGTGAGAAATTAGTGTATTACTTGCAAAATCTCTTTTAATTCTTACAACAATCATAGCAGAAAAACTGTACTGTGACCCCTTTTTACAGTGGGTAAACAGACTTAGGTTAAAAAAAAAAAATTCCCTGCTCCAAATCACAAGGAAGTGCTACCGTGAGATTCACGACCAGTCAGGCGAAATTCAGAGTTCAAGTTGTTCAAGGAAAATTTAAACAAACAAAGATAATACTGTGTCTCCCACACAAAATAAAATGAACGCCTGTCTATGATTTTACTTAACGCATTAATTTATTGCAGAACAAATAAGATGTTCCCTCTGGTTGAAAAGCGAGTCCCCAGACACAAACACCCAGGCAATAGGGAATGGTGCAATGAATTTGCCTAATAAATCCAAACTGGCTTCTTCCACAAAAGAGAAGAAATCAATTGTACCACCAACCAACAAAATTCATTTGCACGTCTAAGGACAAGAATAATTTCCATTGCTGTCTGTTATTCACAACTTTCAAAGTTGTAAAATAGATCAAAAAACAATAAAAGCTACAGACCCCATACCTTAAGACCCCCAGGAAAAGTGCTCTAGACATCACCTAGTTTCCACTGAAGACACCCAGTAATCCTTTTGGTAGATTTCAAAGTCTTTCACAAATTTTCCTTACATAGCTCTTAACCACCATGCACGATGCCTTTTTCGTCTTTTAGAAAAGAATCCACACCTTCAAGATCTGTGACAACATCTAGAAAAACTGAGTTAGTCCCTTCCATAAAACTAATCTTTCACTAAGATAAATTTTTCTCTATCACATTCTAAGCCAGAAATTTAGACTTACTATGAATTTATATATAAATGCAGAAAAAAATTAATTCATTGGATTGTCAAGCTTCTTAAGAGATCTAAAACTAATGAGAGTTTGGTTTTACTGAACAATGACCCACAGAACTACTCTCTGGAGAAATAAAGACATAGTTAAACTGTCACTTTCAAGTAACTGACCCAGAATTAACTTCATAAGTGTCTTACTGGCCAATTTATGCATTTTAATTTCCACCCTATGTTTTCTTCCATACTTCATAAAAAGTAATCCCAGTCCAATTTCCGCCTCCAGTAAAATCAAGTAGATGTACTTTTCCCCATTGCTCCAGCTAAGTGCAACTAATAACCCTGGACATTATATATAAAACAAACTAAAGAAGACTCTGGAGGTGGAGAGATGAAGGCATACCAGCTAGGGACCTTGGAACCCATGGAAAGACACAGTGTGAGTTCCCTGAGTTTTCCTTTTGCCTCATACACCACCTAGACATGAGTTGAAGAAGCCAGTAATCCAGAAATGCCAACGGAGGCAGACAAAAAAGTCCCCACTCTATCAGAGGACCAAGAAAAGAGCAGCATAGCAAAACAGAAAACTATTACACAATAACCACTGTGCTCCAGCCAAAAATCATAGGAAAAAACTATGGCCCCTCCCCACCCACAACAGCAAAGGCAGGGAGCCTAAACTTTCACTCTCTCCAGGATGTGATGCTGTGCCTCAACATGACCGCCCCCTTACCCCTCCCCCCCTGCAGGGGCGATATCTAAGACCAGCCTTTCTTCCCTGCCAGGCGGTTCTAAGAGCCTCTTCCCCTGCCACACGTTGTCTATGGAGACCACCTGGAGAACGTAATGAGGCACAACAGTAATGAGGCACTCGTTCACATCCCCACAGGGCAGGTATGAGACAAGCCTACTAAAAAGTCAGGACTTCCACCACCCTCCCAGTGGTGTCAGCAGAGGCCACGTGGGAAACAGGAGTAGGCAGGGTTGTATCAGTGGAGGCCTTGAGAGGAGCTGTTTGAAACCCCTCTGCCCAGCAGCAATGAGGAGTCCCACTTTGTGACAATGGACCAATTCCTCGTAAGCACACAACTCACCCAAAATGAGATAATTTGAATAGCCCTGTAACTATTAAGGAAATTAAACTCGTAATTAAAAACCTCCCAATAAGAAATCTCCTGGCCCACACTGTTTCATTAGGGAATTGTACCAAATGTTTTAAGAAGAATTAACACAATCTCTTCCAGAAAAGAGAAAAGTAGGGAGTACTTCCCAATTCACTTTATGAAGCTAGTATTACCCAGTAAAAGACAGTACAAAAAAAAAAGGAAAACTACAGACCAATATATAAATATAGACACAAAACTCCTTAACAGAGAATTAAGGAGTTCACAGAGAGAATTCAGCAATATACAAAAAGTTGAATTTAATCCAGGGATACAAGGTTAGTTCAATATTCAAGAATTAATCAATGTAATCCACAATATTAACAAACTAAAAATACACATAAATTGACATGATCATACCAATCTATACAAAAAAAATCTAATAAAATTCAATACCTGTTCATGAGAAAAATTCTCAGAAAAAAGTAGGAATAAAGGGAAACTTCTTCAGTTAGATAATGCGCATCTACAAAAAACCTATAGCAAATACTATCACACTTAATAATAAAAGACAGAATGCACATTGTATTACCCCTATTATCAGGAAGAAGGCAAGGATGTCCACTCTCACTACTCTTACTCGACATAGTAATAGAAGTCTACATGATGCAAGAAGGAAAGAAAATGAAATGAAAACCACAGAAAAGAAATAAAACTGTCCCTATTTGCAGATGGCATGATGGTTTACATAGAAAACCCCAAGAAATGTACCCAAAAAACCTCCCAGAACTAACTGAGTTCAGCAAGGTTGCAGATACAAGATAAACATTAAAAAAAAAAAAAAAAAAAGCAATTGCGTTTCAAGTGAAAAGACAACCTACAGAATAGGAGAAAATTTCTGCAAATCATATATATGACAAGGAGCTTGTATCTAGAATATATAAGAACGTCTACAACTCAATAATAAAAAGGCAAATAACCCAATTAAAAAATGCACAAGGGATCTGAATAGATATTTTTTCAAAGAAAATATACAAATACCCAATAAGCACATGAAAAGATGCTTGACATCATCTGCTATCAGGGAAATGCAAATCAAAACCACAATGAGATATCACCTCACACCCACAAGGATGTTATAACTTCTCTAGGGTGGCCATAATCAAAAAGATAGATATTAACAAGCGCTGATGAGGATGTAGAGAAATGAGAACCTTCATACATTGCCAATGGTATTGTACAACCTGGAAAACAGTCTGGTAGTTCCTCAAAAGGTTAAACATATAGTTACCATGTGACCCAGAAATTCAACTCCTAGGTATATACCAAAGAAAACATATGTCTACACAAGAACTTGTACATTGTTCATAGCAGCACTATTCATAGTAGCCAAGGAGTGGAAACAACCAAATGCCCATCAGCTGATGAACAGATAAATAAAATGTGGCATATCCATACAATGAAATATTATTCAGCCATAAAAAGGAATTAACTACTATTACATGCTATGACACAGATGAACCTTGAAAACATTATGTCAAGTGAAAGAAGCCAGTCACAATAGACCACATATTGGATAATTCCATTTATATGAAATGTCCAGAATAGGCAAATCTATAGAAACATAAAGTAGAATTACTAGTTGCCTTACTAGGAAGGGAGGTGGGGGGAGAAAAGAATGAAGTGTCACTGCTAAGGAATACAGGGTTTCTTTTTACCTGATGAAAATGTTCTAAAATTAATTGGGGTGATGACTGGACAACTCAATGAATATATTAAAAATCACTATCAGATGCACAACTTACTTCTTTGTAGAAACTGACAAGCTGATTCTAAAATTCACATGGACTTGGAAGGGACCCAGAACAGACAACACAATCTTGAAAAAGAAGAACAAAGTAGGAGAACTCATAACTCCCGTTTTCAAAACTTACCACAAAGCAACGGTAATTAAGACAGTGTGGAACTAGCACAAGAATAGACCTATAGCTCAATAGAACAGAATTGAGAGTTTAGAAATAAACCCATGTGTCTATACAACTACCATATGACCCAGAAATTGCACTCGTGGGAATGAAAACTTATGTTCACACCAAAACCTGTACATGAATGTTCATAGCAGCTTTATTCATAAAAGCCAAAAACTAGAAATAACTCAAGATGTCCTCCAATGGGTACATTCATACCAAAGAATACTAAGGACAGTAAGGAATACTAAGTAAGAAAAAAGAACAAACTATTGATACATGCAACAACTTGGATAAATCTCCAGGGAATTATGCTAAGTAAAAAAAGACAATCCCCAAAGGTTACACACTCTATAATTCCATTTATGTAACATTCTCGCAGTGACAGAATTATAGAAATGGAGAACATATTAGTGGTTGTCAGAGGTCAGGGAAGGGGGGTGTGGCTATCAATAGACCACATAAGGAATCCTTATGGTGAAATTGTTCTGTGTCTTGGTTGTATCAATGTCAATATTCTGGTTGTAACATTATACTATAGTTTTGCAAGATGTGACCATTGGAGGTACATGGGATCTCTTTGTATTATTTCTTACAACTGCATGTGACTACACCTATCTCAAAATAAAAAGTCTAACTTTGAAAAAAAAAGGAATCCCTAAACACTATTGTATAACAAATCCACATAAACACAGAATATTACTTTTTTCCAAAAGTAGATAGGTAGGTGGGAAACACATATCAAGCAAGAAAGAAAGAGAAAGAGATTGACTATAACTTTGCGACTTTAAATAATTAAATTACCTGCAAAACATAGATTAACAAATACCATGGCTGAATAATGACCCTCTCAAAAGATACCCATGTCCTAATTCCTGGAACCTGTAAGTATTACCTTACATGGCAAAAAAAAAAAAGGACTTTGTAGATATGATCAAATTAAGTACTTTGAGATGAGGGTGGTTATCCTGGAGTATCAGGGTGGGCCCTAAATATAATCGCTTATATTCTTTTTTATGTGTGTGTCTGTGTGTGTGAGGAAGATCAGCCCTGAGCTAACATCCGTGCTAATCCTCATCTTTTTGCTGAGGAAGACCGGCTCTGAGCTAACATCTATTGCCAATCCTCCTCCTTTTTTTCCCCCAAAGTCCCAGTAGATAGTTGTATGTCATAGTTGCACATCCTTCTAGTTGCTGTATGTGGGACACAGCCTCAGCATGGCCGGACAAGCGGTGCGTCAGTGCGCGCCTGGGATACGAACCCGGGCCGCCAGTAGTGGAGCGCATGCACTTAAACACTAAGCCACGGGCCGGTCCCTAATCACATATATTCTTTTAAGAGGGAGATAGAGGGAGACATGACCACAGACAGAAAGAAAAGGAGAAGGCAATGTGACCACAGAGGCAGGGACTGGAGTGCTGTGGCCACAAACCAAGTGAATGTAAGCAATTACCAGGAGCTAGAAGAGCCAAGGAGTAGATTCTCCCCTATAGCCTCTGGAGGTGGCATGGCCCACTGACACTTTGATCTCAGCCCAGTGATTCTGATTTCAGAATCCTGGCCTCTAGAACTGTGAAAAAATAAATTTCTATTGTATTAAGCCACCAAGTTGGTGGTAATTTGTTACAGCAGCCACAAGAAACTAATACAAATACATACCCATCTCCTAGAAATGTTGCAAAGAGCTAACCAATATGTATGGAAAAGGTCCTTGAGAAGTCTGAAGTACAATTGCAAAAGAGAAAACCAAATATAACTTTAAAATTCTTAATCCAAAATAAGAATATAACATCCCTAATTTTTGAGAAATTTTTAAAGAAATCTAGATAACAAGAGAAATAAATATAGCTTTGGGAACAATTATGTCCAATGCAGACTCAGTTCACTGAAGATTAGCCCACTCAGTAGACAAGAATTGTTTATAACAGTAGCTCCAGCAAAGATTCAATCTTAATTAACTCAAACTTCTAGTGTATTTCTCCTCTGAAGGAAAGAAAAGCTAAATTGTGCTGGTTTCATTACTATCATAAATAAACTCAGCAAAATAAGGTAACTCTAGCACTCCCTGGACTACTCTAGACTATTTCAATCCTGCTTCTACACTTCTCTCCCATTCTTACAGAAAACAAAGCAAACAAAATTCTTCCTTTAATTTAATCGACTGGCCCTAATGAACAGCTGTGCTAAAAATACAACTGAAATTTAAAACTGTAGTTATTCACATTAACAAGTATGTTATTCCAGTAATTCACACACTCTCCAGTTTGAATACTACATCATAAAATATCATTATGTATATGTTTATAACACAAACAACAAAAACCCACAATATATTTTTACTGAATTTGAGAATGATATAATGGGTCATGCAAGAGTATTAAATGAGTGCCAAAACAATCATGGTAACACATGAAAGGGGAAAAGGGCAAAAAGTCTCTCTCATTTAAAACTCCTACCTTACAGAGAGAATCACCCTGAGCAGCTACAGTAAATTACGTTGAGCATGGATATTCAGAAACTTTGGAAATAACTTGTAATACAAGGCATACTCATTCAAATAATCAATCTCTTATACTTAAACCCACATAAGTACAGTATATCTTAACTTTAAACTGGACTGAAACAGGCATTACAGCACAGACTCTGGAACTAGATTGCCTAAATTCAAATCCATGTTACTTAATCCTTATCGGTTTCAGTTTCCTCACGGGTAAAATGAAGATTAATAGTATCTACCTCACAGGGGAAATTGTGAGGATTAAAGGATTCAAAAACTTGAAGCACTCAGAACTGAACCCGGTATGTAGTAAGCACTCAATAAATGTTAGCTGCTATTATTATTATTAGCTATTTTTTTATATTTTTTATTTTTTTTATTTTTCCCCCAAAGCCCCAGTAGATGGTTGTATGTCATAGTTGCACATCCTTCTAGTTGCTGTGTGTGGGACGCGGCCTCAGCATGGCCAGGGAAGCGGTGCGTTGGTGCGCGCCCGGGGTCCGAACCCGGGCCACCAGCAGCGGAGTGCGTGCACTTAACCGCTAAGCCACGGGGCCGGCCCCATATTATTAGCTATTTAAATAGAGGGTCATCATTACTACCTATGGACCTCACAGTACTTTCACAGTTGTCATGCTTACCTTTCATCACAGAAAACCTGGAGGTGACAAGAAGTGACAAAATCTGAATGATCTCTCAGGGCATTGATTTGTTTATCTCCCCCTTTAGACAGGAAGCTCAAGGACAGGAACCATGTCTTACTCAACTCTGTCCCCATCACCAAGTTCATGATAAGGATCTCAAAATGTTCAAGTTAAGTAAACAAACATTTTGGTGTTCAAGCCACTCCTAGTTACCATAAGTTTCCTCCCCAACCCCACACAGGCAAATTTTTATTAAATCTACACAATATAAAGAAACAATAATTCTAAGAAAGTACTTGTATTACAACAACAGGAGAGCAGAAATAATAAGAGCCACAGACAAAGCTGCCTTCCCCCACGATACCTAAACATTCCTGTGGGGAAGAATCGCTGTCAGGTTTAAAAACAATCCTTCCACTCCACACTCCCAGGCACACAGAGCCATAAGAATGGCTGCCACGACTCATTTCTCTTTCCTCATCATGCTCTTGTTCCTATCTTTTATCCATCATTTGCTTTGTGACACTACTAGATACCAGCTCACCAACACGCTATCTCCCTGCTCCCCAAGTTCTCCCAAGGGGATTAAGCATACACTTACAAACATAAAATGGAGGTGATCTCTTCTTATTTGAGATGGAAAACTAAGGGTAGCATAAATCTTCCCTTTATCGTCCCTACAACAGTAATCTACCTCCTGTGAAGAAGTGAACAGTTTAAGTTTCCAGAAACTTCAATTGTGAAAGACTGCTGATAAAGAGGTTAACCGCCTCCAGTCAGCTTTCACTGATGGCTGCCCCTCAGATGGCCCTTCCACCTGCCTCCTAGGGTATCACAGAAGGATCTCCACAGCCCTACTGCCAGACGGAGAGGACCAGGCAGACGTATGATGAAGACTTTCTGTCAAATCAAACTGAAGCTCACAGAGGCCTTTCTTCAGCTCTACCCACAGCTATGGAAACTCACCAAAGCCTCTTAGCTCCAGTATTACACTCAAAACCTGGCAGCCAAAGAAATCACAGCTATCCTCATTATCCAAGAGCAATCAGCATAGTAGGAAAAAAGGCCACACACTGACTTCTTTTAAACAGGGGCCATATTTCATAAATGGTGAAAAAGAGATTTGATTAGAATTTTCCCAAAAAATGAAACAAAATATAAATCAATTTATTTTCATAAAGTATCCTATATTTACCAAAATTTAGGTTACACTGCAACTATGCACTAATTCTTAGGACAAGGAATTAAGCAATAGGTAGAGGGTTTGGGACATAATTTTGCGACCAAACCATAAAACAGCATTTGACAGGCTTGATTTCACGTTTGCCTTTTACAAGACAAACGTGAAATCAAGGCAAATTTTTTATACATAAAAGTCATTTTTGCAACAACAACAATAAAAATTCTAGATTTCATCATTTTTCCCCCTGGAGCCTCTTACACTGCTTTTACATTCTTGTAAAGCACCTCTCTCATCATCACCCCTGCTGGTTTTCCTTATCAAAAGTTAACTGGTCTAATATCGCCAAATTTTTTAAATTAAAGTATAATAGTAAAATGCACAAATCTTAGACGTGCAACTTGAATTCTTACATATACATACACCCATGTAACCACCACTCATCGCAAGATATAGAACATTTCCAACATCCCAGAAGGTTCCCTCATGCCCCTTGCACTCATTACCACCACCCAGGAACCGCCATTCTGACTGCTATAACCAGGAAATCACTGTACCTATTTTTGAACTTCATTTAAATGGAATCATATAGTATGCAACCCTTTGTCTGGCTCATTATGAGATCCATCCAAGTTGATGAGCGTATCAATAGTTCACTCTTTTATTGCTTTTGCAATGTTTCATTTTTAAAATATACCACAATTTATTCATCCATTCTACTGCTGATGTACATTTGGGTTTTATTTAATTTTTGGTTATTATGAATAAAGGTACTATGAACATTCTTTCATATATATATTTTTTTTTTTTTTTTGGTAGACATATACATTCATTTCTCTTGGGTATGTACCTAGGAATGGAATTGTAGGACCATGGGTAGGATTAGACCCACCCATGCCACAGCTTTCCAAAATGACTGTACCATTTTATATTCCCAACAACAACATACAAGAGACCCAGTTGCTCTACATCCTTGCCAATACTGGCACTGACAATCTTTTTAATTTTAGCCATTCTGGAAAGTGTGTAGTATCTCATTATTGTTTTAATTTGCATTTCCCCATTGACTACTAATATTGAGCACCTTTTGATATGCATACTGACTATTCGGAGATCCTCTACTAAAAAGTACCTGTTCAAGACTTCTGTACCTTTTTTAATTAACCTGTCTTTTCCTTATTAATTTTATACACACACATATTCTGGTTATGAGTCCTTGGTCAGATATATGAATTGCAAATTTCTTCTTCCAGTCTGTATTGTGCCCTTCATTCTCTTAATGTTATCTTTAGACGAAGAGAAGTTCTCAATATTCATGAAGTCTGAAGTGAAATTTATCAATCATTTTTACAGTCATTACTTTCAGAGTCCTTTTTAAGAAATCTCTGCCTACTCTACTCACTAGTTCTTTGATTTGTGCTTATGGTTTAAGCAGTTCTCAACTCTTGGCTCTGAACTCATGAAATCCTGCATCTTTGAAAGATTTTTTACAGTCGATTTGGAACACATTCATGTTATGTTCCTGGGTGCTAGAATGTTTGAGGGGAGATCAGTTTTACAACTAGAGAATTCATTTGTGATTACTTCCATCTTATAATGACTTCTGTACAAATATATTAAAAACTTAATGTTAAAAAAAAAAGAAAGGGCCGGCCATTCCGTGGCGTAGCGGGTAAGTTCGCACACTATGCTTTGGCGGCCCAGGGTTCATGGGTTCAGATCCCAGGCTTGGACCAACACATTGCTTATCAAGCCATGCTGTGGCAACATCCCATATAACATAGAGGAAAATGAGCACGGATGTTAGCCCAGGGCGAATCTCCCTCAGCAAAAAGAGGAGGATTAGCAACAGATGTTAGCTCAGGGCTAAACTGCCTCAAAAAAAAAAAAAAAGAAAAGAAAAAACCCTAATACCCATTATTCTAGCATTTTGCCCCAAACATACCTTAGATGATTCTTCCCACTCCCTTCATGTGGCTTTCCTCCAATGGAGCCCCCTTTACACTAGACCCTCTAGACTTTTGATGATATAATTAAGTTTTCTGTAGTCTCAGAAATCAGAGGCCTAGAGGAAGTTATAAGCCTGGTTTTGTTACGTCTTATTTGACCCAACAAACTCAGAGGGTTTACAATTCTCCCAAAACCAAGTAACAAAGAATTCCCTGCTCTATTCTTTTTCCTAAATTAGTTAACAATATCTCCAATCTCCAACCATATTGTTACCAAAAAACCAAAACAAAACAAAAAAAAACACCTTACTCTACTAGTTCAGCAGGTGTTCCCCACCTCCATCCCATTATTCTTCACACCCAGTCTACCCTCCATTCTGCCTTCAAAATGTATGTGGTGAACTCTGAACTCTGCTCTCCCACAGCCAATGCTCTGGTTCACTCCCTCAGCATCTCTCATCTCGAGTACAACAACCGTCCTTAACTGGTCTCCTCCTTACATTCTGTCTTTCACCTTGTCACCAAAGTCACCTCTCCAGAACATAAAGTTAATCATGTTACTCATCTGATTAAGATCCTTCCATAGGTCCCACAGGATAAAGTCACTCACTTAGCTGAGAATTCACAGTCGGGCACCAAGCTCTCCAGGCTTCTCTCTCAGCAACTCCTGCAATCCTCTGCTCTGACCCCTGGACACCCACACACTCTCACTTGGTCCTGACTTTGCACTGCTTCCTCCTTCAGCTAGCGGTCCTTTCCTCCCTAATCCTGCAGTCAGCTCCCTTCCTATCTGGGCCAGGGCCACCCCAGCAGGAGTAACTGTTCCCTTGCACGTGTTCCCACAGCTATCTGTACCCACCACAACTATATTTGAGTCCTTATCACACTGCATTAATTAACCATTTATTTGTTTGTCTCGTTCACTAGTCTACAAACTTCTGGACCTGGAGCTTCTCCCTGGACCCCTCAAGAATAAACTCAGGAATTAATCTTTACAACCCAAGGACTTTGCATGGCAATTCCATAAAGGCTCAAGAAAAGAATGAGGGTCTCAGCCACTTTTATTCATATCATTTTTCTCTATAAATAGAGACTAGAAAAATTAGTACAAATATGTCAAAGCAATGAACCTCACACAAGTTTTCTTTTAAACGTCACCCAACAAATTTAAAGATTTTTTTTTTTTTTTGTGAGGAAGATCAGCCCTGAGCTAACATCCGTGCCAATCCTCATCTTTTTGCTGAGGAAGACCAGCTCTGAGCTAACATCTATTGCCAATCCTCATCCTTTTTTTTTTCTCCCAAAGCCCCCGTAGATAGTTGTATGTCATAGTTGCACATCCTGCTAGTTGCTGTATGTGGGACGCGGCCTCAGCATGGCCAGAGAAGCGGTGCGTCAGTGCACGCCCGGGATCCGAACCCGGGCTGCCAGTAGCAGAGCACTGGAACTTAACCGCTAAGGCACAGGGTCGGCCCAAATTTAAAGACTTTAATAAAAACTAAAATCTTCCTTAATCCTTGATTTGCGCTTCCTGTTAGAAATTCATCACAACTCTGTTTTAAAATACTTTTTTAAATAATGGGCAGCAAAGGTAGGATAAATATACCACCTAACGAAAGTAACTATAGTCATCACCATATAAATCACTATCGGATGCCAATACAATGAATTACGGTTATTATTTATACAATACAACTAAAATCCACAAACAAAATTACTTTGTTGAAAAACCTGTTCACATATATCCCCTTAACACATAACACATCAGTATGATACAGGACGATGGTATGCACGGTGGTTAAGAACGTAGCTGGAATCACAATGCTAGTTGTGTGATTTGGGGCAAATAACTTAAACTGCAATGTGCCTCAGTTTCCTCATCTGTAAAGCAAAGATGATAAAGTACTCACTTCACAATGATGCTGCGTGACTGAGTTAGCACATACAAGGAAGGCCCTTGGAACAGTGCCTGGTAGTGTAAATGCACAGTAATAAATGTCAACTGTTATCACTGTGTTTTTAACTTTTTTAAGCCCTTTTACATATATTGTTGTTTTTTTTTCTCACAACAGTACAATGAGATTGTTTGGATAGGAAATGCTATGCACATTTCAGAGATAAGGTACTGGCAGAGAGGTTATATGATTTCCCTATGATATTTTAAGTGGCAGAGCAGGAACTAGAAACCACACCTAACCCCTGCCCCAGGCCAAACTGACCAGACCTCCAGGGATGAGGTTTGAAAGAAAGATTCTTTGGGGTTTTCCCCATTGTTTCCTCTTGGTTGTCAGCAACAGCCAGCCTAAACACTGGGTGGGAACAGATGAACTACCCCATTTGCTCAAATTAAAAGGTAGGTGAAGCCCTACTTTCGTAGTGCCTGACACAGCAGGCACTCCAAAGACAACAGCGACTGACCACCGAAACACAAGTGTTACGGTGCTTTCTCAATAACACAACGAGGCACTCCACAAAACCAAACCTGCCACCAAAAATAAAAGCTACCTAATATTGCACTTATCTGTCACATCAAGGTACGTGGCAAAAGAAACATTAAAAAAAAGGAAAATTTTTCCAAAAACGAATAATTTTTTTACTCTCAAAAATATAATAGTTTTGCAAAAAGGACTTTCATTAAGACAGGTTTTTGAAACCTAACCCAACTGGTTATATTTCATGACATCAGTCTTTGCCCAAATAAGTGACTCACATGAAGAGACAATATTTCATCTCTGTAAGACTTTCACCAGTACTAATCTTCATTACCTTCTTGTGCTTAAACTGAACCCCAATCTCAGTTTTATCTACAGCCACGTGCATATGGAATACAGTGAAGGAACTTCGAAAGCAGATGCAATGGTCCCAGGGAACCCACCTGAACCAGGAAGTACAAGGAAGCAAAACGCCTCCACAACAACAACTAAGTGCCCTGTCTTTTTATTTCTTCTCTTCAAATGGGCAAGCAAAAGCTAAGGCACACTTTAATGATCAAACTTGACACCAGCCCCTGGCTAGGGCCTACCTTTCCTTTCGTGGCACTGCCACTCTGGCGCCTACAAGCAGGCGTCTGATGCCTGGAAGATGCACAGAAAAGGCAGCTCCAGCCCCGCAGTGGACAGCTTACGGCTAAGCCTCGCACTTGGGACGCTTTGCACATCGGACTGAACAGCGGCAGAGCTCACACTGTGTCGAGGCGGTGCAGCTCCCAGACCCGCCCAGGTCCGGAGCGGGAAGGTCTTGATGCTCATCTGCAAACACCGACGGGACACCTCGCCCTCGCCCGGCCCGCGCGGCCCCGACGCCTCCGCCAGCCTCCAGGATTCGCTTCCCCGGGTCCTCCTCTCACCTGAGCCGGCGACGCTGCCACCTGCGTCGGGACCCCAATTCCCGGTCAAGTGACCGTTACCCGGGCCGCAGCCTGGGAAGGCCCGCGGCTCAGGTGGAAGAGCCCGTGCGGCCGCTCCCCCTCCGCCAACTCGGGGATACCCCCGCCGCCGCCGCCATTTTCCCCGCGCCGTAACCCCCACCTGACAGTTCCAGCCTCCCACCTGTGACCAGCAGGGGACCACACGCGACGCCGTGGGGGGCGCGTGGGCGAGCTGGAGAATCCGTGGGGGTCACAACCTCCGGGCAGAACCCGCCCCTAATTCATCCCGAAGCGGGGAGGCGTCCGGCCCGTCGCCCTAGTAATGCGTCCCGGCAGGCTCCATCCTGATTGGCTGCGAGCGTCGTGACGCGGCGGCGTCCCCGGCTGCGTGGGAAGCCCGGGTCCCCGGCGCCCCGCCCTGCTCCTCTGCTGGGGGGGCGCCCGGGGCGCGCGTCGTCCAGGGCTCTGTTAAAGGGGCGGCGCTCATCTCCTCGTCTGGTCTCTGTCAGAGGAGGCACCGAGAGATCGAGAGGGTGTAGAGGCGAGAAGCAATATAACTAGGGGATCACGCAGGCATTGTCCCAGGGAGCCTAATAGTCCGTCCAACCCCGAGAATTTCAGAGTGGAAAACAAATCTGGGGAGTTTAATTTACAAGCCTAAATTACTAGCCCGAAGTCACGGGGCAAATCAGTAGTAGAACCAGTTCCAGAACTCAGGTTCCTAATGCGCAGCGCCAAGCTCTCCCTGGCAGGCGCAGTATTTCCCCAGTCCTCAGGAAACTTTCCCTGTCTGAGCAGCCACAGCACTTTCATCATACCCCTCTTAGAAGGTATTCATCGCTTTCTACGTGGTGTGTCTGTCCTCTAACCTACTAGACTCTAAGCTCCGTAATGGTGGGTTCAGCATCTTTTCGTTTCCTACACTATGCATTCCTCCTGCTGGCCTTCAACAAAGGTTCACCGAATAAAAATCTAAAAAATAATAAACAGTGCGATGAAATTGTATATCACACACACAGCCACTCATGGGTCATTAACGTATGTTTGTGTATTTTATTCGTTGCATGGTGCGGGGGGGAGGGGAGGTGGTGAATTTTTTTTTTTAAGTACAAGTTTCCTGTCCTCACAAAATTTATAGCGTAATAATAATGAACATCTATGGCTACATAGCTTTAATATAGCTAAATTATACCCCAAATTCTCTGAATCAAAAGTTCCTGTGCTCCTCTCCTAAATAGTTTCATACCCTCTCCGATTCTGTTCAGAAATATTGAAATATTGATGTGCTAAAATTGTATTCAAAAATGAAGATAAACAGCAGAGGGAAACAGCAACACAAAATCGAAGTCTGCCAATTATCTCTGTGATCTTCGCCTTCATTTTTATCTTTAAAATAAGATTGCTAGAATAAAGATCTCTAAATTCTTTTTTTCCCCCCACTCCTACAAGTTTTTGAGTTTCTTGATGTCAAAGACCAGGGGGAAACTTGAAGCCACTGGAGATAAGTTTTGACAGCCGGGATTACGTAATAGTTTATCTTTGCATCTCTGTAACTCCTAGAACAGACCACACCAAGGGAGGAAGAGAATCTACAGTTTTGAATACAGCAGATGTTGAATAAAAGTTAGCTGACTTGAATGAATCATCCTGGTTTCTTCTCTATTTCACCTTCTAGCCTTGGGCCTTTCTTGGGGGTGGAGTGGTGGGACCTGAAGGAAGGATCAAAACTGTGGAGTCCTGAGGCTATTAGCTCTTTTTTACCCCAAATACTTCCAACACCCATATGAGTGAGTTTTCCACACCAAGCAGTTCTCCAATTCTCCGTGAACACCAACTGGGTGTCCTACAATGTAATTCAGTTCTGACACTAACTACTTGGAGTTAATGCAGACCCCACAGGTGAAGGGCTCAGTCCCACGAGACTCCCCTCAATTCAGCTCCAATCGCAAGTTGGAGCCTCCGGTACTTCTGACCAGCCAGCTATAAATTGGAGGTTCCCACAACCACCTGCTTGGGTTTTAATTTGCTAGATAGCTCAGAACGCAGGAAAACTTACGTTTACTGGTGTGTTATAAAGGATACAACTCTGGAGCATCCAAGTGGAAGAGATGCACAGGGCAAGGTATGGGGGAGGGGGAACCATAGAGCTTCCATGCCCCCTCCAAGCATGCTACCCTCCCAAGCACCTCGGTGTATTCACCAACCCAGAAGGCCTCAGAACCCCGTTGTTTAAGGATTTTTTATGGAGATTTCATTATGCTGTTGTGGACATGATTGATTAACTCATTGGCCATTGGTGATTAGCTCAACCTCCAGCCTTTGTCCCTTTCCTGGAGGTCAGAGACTGGAGTTGAAAGTTCCAACCCTCTAATCACATGGTTGCTTCCTCTGACAACCAGCCCACATCTTCCAAAATTCAACTCATTAGCATAAACTCAGGTTTTAGGGGCTTGTTACGAATAAGAAAAGACCCTCCTATTCCCCTATCACACAACAAAATACAGGGATTTTAGAAGCTCTGTGCTAGGTACAGGGATAAAGACTAAATATGTATTTCTTATTATATCACAATATCACAGAGTGCAAAGGAAAAAGACTGCAAGACGAACCCAAGGAGTATGTTAAAACACCCTGGCGGGTCCCACTGAGGGTATGACAAAATGTGGGCCCAGACCATCTTGATGCGATTTAGATAAATTTATGCTAAGGTCATCCAGGATATTGGGGGTTGCCCTCTAAAAAGTAGACTCCCACAGTGCACAACATTCTGAACATTTCCTGTAGTGTTTATCTGCCGGAAATTCCCACACTGACCACTCTTGTACTGTGTGCTCAACCTGCTGTTTAAAATACATGAATTTAGGGCCGGCCCCGTGGCTTAGCGGTTAAGTGTGTGCGCTCTGCTACTGGCAGCCCGGGTTCGCATCCCGGGCGCGCACCGACGCACCGCTTCTCTGGCCATGCTGAAGCCACATCCCACATACAGCAACTAGAAGGATGTGCAACTATGACATGCAACTATCTACTGGGGCCTTGAGGAAAAAAAGGAGGAGGATTAGCTCAAGGCCGGTCTTCCTCAGCAAAAAGAGGAGGATTAGTATGGACGTTAGCTCAGGGCTGATCTTCCTCACAAAAAAAATAAGTAAAATAAAACACATGAATTTATAATATAGTTGGATCATAGGCGACTCTGATCATAAACTTTACAAGTTAAGTAAATACCAAGGAAGCGGAGTTCAAATTGTATAGAAGGTGCCTTTGTCCTACTTCAGGCAATAACCCTGTTAATAACTTACTGGCTCTTGGTTAAGAAGGTCCTTTGCGCTAGGAATAAGGTCGACTAGGCTAAAACTGTTCTTGAACCCCAAGCCCTGATGGAATAATAACTTTCTTAGATTCTCCCCATAGAATTTCCCTAAAATGAATCCCATCACCAATCCTGCCCCTAGTAAAAGAACATTTAAGCAGTACAGAGAAAGTAGCTCAAATCCCAGATTCTTCCATTTACTAGTTATGTGGCCTTAGGTCATCTAATCTCTCTGATCCTCAAGTTCCTTCATCTGTAAAGTGAGGATAATAATCTTTCCCTTCAGAATTGTTGTAAAGGAAAGAGAGAATTTACCCTGTAGCAAGCCCTTGTCTTGCATCCCACTTCTAGGGCAGTTCCTCTGAGGCAGAGTATTAAAGCCACACATGGGTGTGGAAGCCAAACAAATCTTAATTTGAATCCCATTTCTGATACTTGACAAACTGAAAATTTGGTTAAGTCACTTAATTTCCCTGGGCCTCAGTTTCTTATCTGATAAATGTGGCTATTAGTGCTTATCTCTTAGGACTGTTGGGCATTTTAAACAAAATAACAATAACAACTACCTGCCATTTATTGAGCACTCACAGCGTGCCAGTTACCATGTAAGCCCCTCATGCACATCATTTAATTTTCAAAACATCCTTTTGATGGGTGAGGATGTTGAGACTTAGAAAGGTTAAGCAACTTGCCCACAATCTCACAGCCAGTGGACGGCAGAGTTGGAGATTTGAATACAGGTCTCTCTGACACTGATGCCCTTATTCCTAACTCTTCTGCCCAGCTGTATCGAGTGCTTTTTGAGGATTATTAGCATATGATACAAAGATCCTCACAACTTGTGCTCACTCCCTTAGGTCCCTACCCCAGATCTTTTTGTCTTCAATCTTCCAAACTTGCCCCTTCCAGGCCTCTGACTAGCCAGCTGAGCCATTTGCCACTGCCAGTGTCCATGTATATCCTTCCCTTGAGCCAATTTTCTCCCACACAAAATGGATGATGAGGAGCACCGGCCTAAACTCTGCCCGTTGGGAAGATTGCTCTCACCCTGAGTAGGTCTACAGTGAAGTAGCAGTCCATTTTCCTCTTGCATCCACAGACCAAGCCTATCAATCTTTAACCAAGCTGAGGCTTTTCCTCCTCTATCATCTGATCAAGGAAACTCTCCATGGGTTAAGGAAGAGGTGTTTGTGCAACATTGGTAGGAGAAATGGGGATCTGGGCCATCTGTTCATTCAGCTTATGTGTGTTCTCTGGGCCTGCTCAAACTCAATCTCAATGTATCACTTCCCTTTGAAAAGATTGCTGCTAGGCCTACCCACACTTATGAGCTGGTAGGTCTGATATTATCCAATTCATCATGCACAGTTTGGGTTGAATGGTCTCTTGATGCCCCATGGTCAGAGGCTCAGGCTCTATCAGTGCTCAGTAGCATGCCAGGAGACGCTTTTCAAATGTGTATGGTTCTCTCCCACAGTTGGCATGGCCATGCTCCAGAATCCTAGAGGGCTGCACTGTGACTCTACTTTTGGGACTTGCCAGGGGCTCCACATGGCCTTTCCTCCACCACAGTTTCATGAGATATGCCAGGTGGTACAGCCAAAGTGGCAGGGCTGTTTGTACTGCGGGCTGGACGTGCGGCTGAGTCCTTTCTTGACCTGAGCCTATTACCAAGCAACGGGCTTGCTCCGCTTGCGGCTCTCTGAGCCAATTAATCACAATGAGTTAGGGATTGAGAAAGGAAGCTTTTATTCGATTAGCCAGCAGATTGGGAGATGGTAGACTAATGTCTCAAAAAAACCATCTTAGAGAGAATTACAGAATCTTGAGGCAGTTATATAGGGAAAATGGGAGGTGAGGAAGGGGTTTAGAAATGTCAGCCTTCAGGCATGACGGACTCCAGGGCCCCTCATTGTTCTTTTCTTCTATCAGTGATGATGGATATCTTACAGGTGTTCCTTCTTCCTGGCGGCCTTCTTGTTCCTTAGGAAAATTGTTAAGATTGTTGAGAACAAAACTATCAGAGTACCTCAGCAGGGGTATGTGCACAGGGTCAGAGCTATAAAATCGTGAAAGCATGTAGTAATTTATAATGATTACGTGCTGGAAAGGTTTTAACTAGGAAAGTGTCATTTGGCGTGACAAGATGGCCTCACTTATGTTCACTTACAAGCCCTACTTGAAATTAGCCACTTCTACATCAACCTGAAGAGATCTACCAAGTGTTACGCTTCTTGCTTAGTGGTAGGAGATACAAGGTGCGGTAAATTGTCCTCTATTTTGGAGGAAATGTCCCGACATGCGCTAGACCATTGGACCACTTCACCATCCACATAAGGTCTGTACTTTAGATGATAGTAAGGTTATTTTGTTTGTTTTGATATATGTTCTGTGTTTATATAAGATGTTAACATAAGGGCAAGCTGAGTAAAGAGTATACAGAAAATCTCATGGTTTTTTTTTTTTTTTGCATCTCTCCTATAAGTTTAAAATTATGTCAAAACTTTAAAAATAACAATTGTTATTTAAAATTTTCATCAATGTAGCAAGCTTTTGAATTTCTGTGAGGTTTATCCACCCTCTGGAATGTATGTGTCTCATCAAGGCATCCAGATTACTTGCATTTCTTGCTCATCAGGTCCAACTAACATGATATTTCAATATTGTAAACCAATGTGATGTTCTGTTAAATGGCCAGACGGTATGGGTCCCTTTGGAATATATTATGACAGAAAACAGGAAAATGAACATAGCCCAGGAACAAGACTGTAAAAGTATAATGTTGTCTATCCCATGTGAATATTATTTTCCCCTTGTCGTGATATTGTTTTTATTTACTATCTTGGTTGGTTGGGGCGTAGCAGGTTTCAAGGGCTTCCACTTGGCTTTTCCTACTGTAATAGCTCTTACTCTATGGATTAAGGACCACTGCGAGAGTTCTATCAATGACTAAGTACGTCTATTCCAATTATACACCCAGGACTCAGGGAAATGACCACCAGGTTGGTAAGAGGACCCAGTGAGTCCAGTGTGAGACAGACCTGGCTGAAGACTCCATTTATTATCTGACTCCCATATTCCTCTGTTCTAACAGGGGGGCTGTGATGTTGCTTTGGACCCCTGGGTATCCCCATCATCTCAGATCCTGTATCCAACATCCCTCAAAAGATCAGGGTATTCCTCTTTCCCAGTCTATGATTATCCAAGGAAATAACCATAAGTCACTTTGGAGAAGGACTAAAGAAATTTGTATGTACTTGCCATGGTATTCCAGGTCCTTCCTCATGGATAC